>NC_084987.1:11647075-11875456 GCF_963691925.1 Scomber scombrus
AAGATTTTTGATTTAATCTGAGTAACGGTTGATGTTCCTTTAATTCCTGTCTGTGTGTTTTCTCAGGATGTGAAACTGAAGAATATGGGCTCGTGGGCCAGCCTGGCACAAAAGTCTACATCCGCGCCCTTATCTGCAGTAAAGTCATCGAGTGACAGTTTTGAGCAATTCCGACGCGCTGCACGGGAGAAGGAGGAGAGGGAGAAAGCCCTGAAGGCCCAGGCAGAGCAGGCAGAAAAAGATCGGCTACGCAGAGAGCAGGATAAACTACGGTACGTTTGTCAATAAAAAGACAGAGTGTAGAATGTATCACTCAAATTGATGTTCCTCTCTGCTTATTCAAGTAATTACACCCTGCCCAAAGCAATCAAATGTTGAATTGTTGACATAAACAACATCAACTATGTGCAGGTTTCAACATTTAGTGCATCACAGCACCAGTAATAAATTTAAGACAAACGTGTATTTGGGAGGCTACTAATTAATTTTGTTTGGCTGCTTGATGATAAATAAGACCTTGTTCCAGACTATAAGGTGATATCATACCCTCTAGTGGCCAAATTGTAGCACCACAACAGCCACTGAGAGTCAAGTATAATTAAAGACTTTAGGAGAGGTTGTTTTAAGTGTGGACTTAAAGTTAGGTTTTACCAATATTTGAACCCAAAAAGATTATAATCAAATATATTTATTGGTTGATAGGGCTTGTCAGTGCTTAGAGACATCAGAGGCAAAGCCAAGCTAATGTTGTCTAACTCTCAATAATAATAAGCTACATAGCTACAGAACCTGGTTAAAAAGCAGAGGCTTACATTAATTGTTTATTTTATCGCAAGTTTTTAAAGTTAAAAAGACATCAGGCATCAGCCACCAGGTGTTTGTCTTGGTCTTGGTCTGTTGAGATCTTTTATGCTGCACATTGGGACAAGATTTTAACATTGGTGTCATATCGTCATATTTTAGGAAGTGGGGCTGCAAGACAAACTAACACACCAGGGTTATTGTACTTATATAAAAACAGCAAGTTGTAGCAGCTCTTATCATTTCTGCACAGATCTTTATCCATGCTATAAATCTTTCTAAGGCCCTGTTCCATCTGTTATTAACACGTGTCTTGGATGATCCAATCACAAGTGGACAGCTCTAAGTACGTCTTTTCACACCTGTTATTAACATGCAATCAAATGCCTATCCGATTGATTTGCTCTTGTGCTGGCTCTGAACACACATATATAACAAATGTAGAGTTATATACAGCGATTCCCTCGCAGCTGCGTCTCCCTATTGAGAACGGGGGATGCTGTGCACATTTACACGCCAACTTCATTGATAATTTAAATCTTCCGACACGCTGACAGGATCTGTGATGTAATTCCTGTGCCTAGTCTGCTGGAAAATAGAGGACGTCAGTTGAGTAGGCGGTCTTGCATTGTGGCCCAGGACACACTGTATTCACACTGCTAAAAGAATGTGGCTACATGTGGCCCAAACCAACTTCTGAATGTGGTCTGAGCAATTGGCAGTTGCATCTTGGGTGTGTTTACACCTGTACTAAGAGCTGTGCACTTGTGATCAGATCACCAAAGACGCATGTTGATACCAGGTTACCAGTTTTATATTTAGCTCAGCCATTTCTCTTGAGACATGCAGGATGGCACCACATGCAACATTTCCTACGCAGCTGTGAATTCCCAACAGCGGCGTGATAAGTATTTGATTTCGCTTGGTCTGAATTATTGTCCTGAATGTTTTTCCAGAGGTCGGGATGATGACGACATCATGGAGCCGAGCAGAAGGGTGCACGAGGAACCACGCAGGCGTCTGGAGCAGCAGCACATTCAAGCCCCTTCACAACAACAACAACAACAACAACAACAACAGCAGCAGCAGGAGCCTCAGCCGGCTGCAATTCAGCCGCCTCCCCAACCCCCCACACCGCCTCAGCCCGCCATACAGAGCCCACTAGACCAACAGAGGGAGCTAGCACGCCGCCGAGAGCAGGAGAGGAGGAGGCGGGAAGCGGTGAGATCATCATATTTAATCTCTTTAATATAATACTAATTGCCACGTAATAGAAAAGATAGCATTAAATTATAGTTATGTGAGGAGTAATGAATGTAAAACTTCACTGTTCTTTTCTCTCTCCAGATGGCAGCAACTATTGACATGAATTTCCAAAGTGACTTAATGGCGATCTTTGAGGAGAACCTGTTTTGAGGAGAGGAGCAACTGAAACGTAACTGCAAAAACAAACAAAAAAAACAAAAAAAAACCTACAGAAAAAGAGAAAAAAAACTTGGATATGTAAACTTCCTCTAAAGAGAGATTTGGCAACTTCGCATCAGAGGGGACACAGAGTTTAAGCATAGACCTGACGGGCCCTCAGAGACTGAGTACAGATGCTGGACGGTCGGTCACAGCTTGCTTTGCCCCTGCGGGACGGAACATACACAACAAGTGGGGGATAGTCCCGTCGTTGCAGATGTCTTTTCCTGGGAATTTGGCATTGCCTGCGTGATATCTCAGCCAGAGAGAGGGGACCCATGTTGGCACAGTTGCCTTTGTCACACTTTATTCTTACAGTGTGAGTGGGCACAATAATATTACAAGAGTAAAGACTTCCCAATAACTATGAAAATGCTCTGATAATGTACTGACAGACTGTGCAGAGGCGTTTTGAAACTGCCAGATGTCCGAGGTGGTGAAGAAGACTGGTCTTTTATGTTTTTGTTATGTTTTTTTGTTTGTTGTAAGTGAACACGTGAAATGGTTGGGGTGGGGTGGGGTGGGGGTGGGAGGGGCGGCGTGGGGGGCAACTTCCATACTGTAAATCATGTATATTTCTCAGCAGAGAAGGTACAGTTTGCCTTACACCTCTTTCCTAAAAAGACCATTATGTTCTGTGGCCTGCACACATGGATAAACCAATAACATTTACAACCAGGAGTAGGAGCAGTGCAGACCTTTTTTCATCATCTAGTATCTACTGTAAAGAAGTATTTTCTTATACAATAACTGTTTATTTTGGATTTTTTTTCTCTCTCTCTCTTTTCTCTCTCTCTTTAGGTCTTTGAATCGTCACACCAACACACTCCACACACCACCTATGTCTATGCCAAACGACCCATTATCTTTTATCTTTTATGCTCAATTTCTTGTCCTGAAACATGGTAGGTAGCTAGTTTAAAAAAACAAAAAACAAACCCTGAATATATGCATTATCATAGCTCCAGCAAGTATTTATCAAAGACAGAATCAGTTCAAGTTTTCATCCTGCCTTGTATTTTCTCTTGTAAAGCTACGACAAGAACTTGTTAGAAGAAAAAGGACAAAAGTCAGCTGTTTCTGAGCTTAAGTTGGAATATGATTTCACTACAAATATTGCACCGTTATTCGCATTACACTTTTGAGACATAATGTTGGAAAATGTTCATATCATTGGCCTATTCGCAACAGTCACACTACTGGATCAGTTGGAGAAAATGAGGAGCCTCTTAATGTCCTTCTGTCGGCCGCAGCGTTGGTGTGTTTTGATCTTAATGAAAGGTTTCGATTGGATGTCATCAGGGAGGGGACAATCAGGGGAGTAAGACAAACATTTACCACCTTTTCTGTAGCTGTAACTTGAATCAGGTTAGTAAAAAACAAAACAAAAATAGTCGAAGGGACCGGTAAGGAGCTCCCAGTTAGGTTTTTTTTGTCTTCTAATTCACTCGAGGGCACACAATTCAGAATTAAAAAATTTTTTTTTAAAAAGACAAAACAATTACAAGTTAAGAAACAGAAAAACGCTGAAAAAACAGTTTTGCTTTTTATCTTTGTTCTCGTTCGATAATAGTGGATGTGAGTTTATAATTCTGTTTTTGGAGACGTTGTTTTTGGAGCTGGGATGGGGTTCAAAAATCTGAAGGCATCTCGTCCTCTCCTCTTGTCTCTTATGGTGTTTTTTCTCCAGTGCCTGTATTGTATTGCAGTTCTCGTTGGCTTATATTACACTTCAAGATGGGGAGGGAAGGGAGGTAGGGGCGGGGGTGGGTTGGGGGTATTTAGAAAGGAGCGAGTCAGCAATGGGTAGTGTAATATTTGAATGGGGAGGGAGATTTTTGAAAGAGTTTGTGTAAAAAAGAAAAATGATTAAAAAAAAAAAGAAAAGAAAAAGACAGCGTTTTATATTTTACCCGTTGTCAATATTCGGGTTTTAAATTTAGTTTTAGCTGGACTTCTATGAGTGTACACACCTGACAACTACTTTTTCATTTTGTTCAATCAGCAGATTTTAGGTAGATATGTTTCAGCGTTGCCACACTAGCGTTTGAGTCTGGTCTGTGAGTGTGACTGTAAATTTGGATGGCTGTGTGACTGTTTTTTGTTAATTTTTTTTTTTTAAAGTGTGTGGTGCAGGGAGACATGTTCCCCGATGTAGATACGCATTCTATTGAAGAGGAGAATAAACAGATAAACAGTACTTCAGGAGAACTTGTTTCTGTGCTTAAGTCACCTTTTTAATTTCTATGAAGTCCACCATATATGAATATATAATTTTTATTATTAGACTGGCTTTGAAAGGGTCAAAAAAAAGACTTCATTCCTTCTTTTTTTTAGCTTTTTTTTCTTTTCACAGTAACTGTTGGACATAATGTGCCATGAGTTCACACAGAATGTGCTGACCCGCAGCTCAGCCCAGAGTTTGCTTTATTCAGGTATTTTATTTCGTGTTACATTTGTTCAGTTTTGGGGATTTTTTTTGTTCAAACATTTCCCTCGATTATCGTTTGGTATGTGAGTGGTCTATCGAGGTCTCAGATTCAGTCTGTTATGATCATTGAATAAACTCATCTCTTTTATAGAAAATAAAAAATAAACAAAATTCTGTCTCTTTTTATTCTTTTTAAAAAATGTACATCTTTTTGGAACTGGTAGCGTATAAAACTCACTCACATGCTCACTTATCACTTTTGGCAGATTTTTAACGGTATTTTGAGAAGATTATTGCATCAACAGGAAGGAGCATAATAGCAACTGTGAAATTATAAACGTTGATGTTGCAATCAAAAAACAAAAGAGAACTTGTGCAGGTTTGACAGTTCTGCTGGAAATGGCATCTGGTTTCTCTTTTTTTAGTAGCTTTTTTGTCCATTTTTTTAACTTTAGAAGTTGGTGCACATAAGTATTTACATCTACAGGTCCAACCTGCTGCTGCTGCTGCTGCTACTTGACCAGGTTTGTTTTTTAAGTGGTTTTGCATCTTGATGTTCTGGTTTATTTCTAGCAGCATTAAGTGGTTTGATTTGTAGGATATTTATATGTCAGTGAAGTAACAAACTATTAGTGGAGGAGAAACTACTCTTGTTAGATTATTAATGTTTGATGTGACTAATGATGTCCGTGTACTATTTTAACACCACTGTGTTGCATCACATAGCCTGAAGTCAGCCTTACCTTTTGTTAATGTTTTGTCTCCATTAAAGGACAGGTTTACAGTTTTTCAAGTGTGTCTTAAAATGAACACAGAAGTTTTCCTCACTGTAATCAATTCTCCTGTTCATACTGGCTGTTCAAAATCCCCTTTAAATGCACTTTATATATAAGTGATGGGGACAAAAGCCACTTCTTTTTTTTTCTTCAAAAATGCATCTAAAAAAAGTTTATCTGAAGCTTATATGAGGCTTCAGCAATCTGAGTTAGTCATATCAGTTGGATATCTTCCACATTTACAGTGTTTTTAGCATTTAATGCCTCTTTGTGTTGAGCTGCGGTGGAAGTGAAGAAACAAAAATATGAACTTTGGCACTAAAAAGACCAACGATGACTGTAACATCTATTTGATTTGACATGTGGACAGCTGAAGCTTCATATTAGCTTCAGATAAACTTTTAAATACATGTTTTTGGGGGGAGAACTGGATTTTGGCCCCCATCACTGATATAAGTGCATTAGGGATACTCCAGTGGTCAGTATGAATTGGAGGAATGATTACAGCAAGAAAATACTATTTCAATCAGAGGTGATTCTAGTATCACACCTTTAGAGGGGCTCATCTCCTAATGAGAATTTGACATACAATGCCTTGCAAGTGTTCAAACCCTCTGCTGAATGCCTCATTTAACTAAATAATGTAAATTACAACAAGAAATATTAATACATAGTAGAGTGGTCTACTATAGTGTATGAAAATAATTTTTAGGGGTGCTGAGATCAAATTTAGGGGTGCTTGAGCACCTCTAAAAAGGGTCTAAAATCGTCACTGATTTCAATGTTATGTAAGCAACTGACTTGTTTTAAGGCAGACTTGAAAGATTGTGAACCTTTCCTTTAACTTACATGGAAATAACACCGTTATCTATTTGAATTAAGTGTAGTCAGAATAATTTGTGTTCACTACCCTCCAGTGGTCACAGTGAGGAACTACAAAACTAAATAAAGAGTTAATATCAGTATAACTTTATTAATCTCACTACATCAGTCAACATTATTGTGATGATCACGAATAACATTACTGGTAACAACTGTATTCGTGAAGAGCTATTACTAAGATAGTTTTCTGTTTTTGAGACCAGTTTAACCGCTCGATGTAGGTCAGTATCAAGACAGTCAAAAATGAGCCAATATTTAAGTGATCAAACTTAAACAATCAGAAAACAACAGCAATAATTATGAAATGATACCAATATTACATTTAATAGTTAGCTATATCACCATATATATGATCTACATAATACATAGTCATTGTAATTGTAATAATTTGTAAGTACTGCATGTCTGAGAACAATTTGTAGGCTATATTAAACATTCAGCAGCACTATTAACATTAGTATTACCATGATTATGATTCCACCTATTGATACCTCTGGAAAAAAATATTGATCACTGTAAATATTCATTATTTCCATTGAAAAGGTAGAATACAATCTCTCTTGGTGTTTTGGCTTTTATGTCCTGCTGCATTCAGGTCCTCACCATAAATTATTGTGGACTGGTTCTGTTTAAGTACCTTTACCCTGCGCCTTGTTTTCACCATGTTGACATCATGAATAACAGCTTAAATGTTCATTACTTACTACTGTACAGCCTTATAGTCAGTGCTGGAAGAAATATCCAGATCCATTATGAAAAATCCTACTTAAGTAAAAGTATTAGCAGCAAATTGTAGTTAAAGTAGCAAAAGTAGCAGTTTGGTCGTTCTGAGTGATATATTATTATAGATGACATTATTAGATTATTAATACTGAAGCATCAGTGTCTAAGCAGCATGTTACAGTTGTAGCTGCTGGTGGTGGAGCCAGTTTCAACTACTTTATATAGAGTTAGCTAGTTTAGGGGATTAGGTGTTAGGTCTCTACAAAGGGTCACCAGATTAATCTGAGGGGTCGTAAAATATTGGATCATTTGAACATATATTGAAATGAAACCATGTGAGAAGTTTAGAGGGAAAATCACTATTTGGTGCAGCTGTTAACAACATAGACATCTGAAATGTGACTCCAACTTCCACTGGTTTAATCTTTAACAATATGTTGCATTTTAAAAGCTTGTTATATTATCCACTGTGTCAAATTTTCATCTGAAGAGTAACAAAAGCTGTGAAATAAATGTAGTGGGGTAAAAAAAAATACGATATTTCCCTCTGACATGGAAATATCGACTGGAATAGAAGTGTAAAGTAGGCCTAGCATAAGACGGAAATGCTCAAAGTACAAGTACCTCAAATGAGAGATAAGTAGCCTACTTGAGTAAATATTAATTACTTTCCACTGTTGCTTATTGTGCCAAAATTTGGGTAAAATGTCTTCTGGTGTGCTTCATACCCAACTTCAAAAATACTCCCAATGTGAGTTGAAAACATCTGAGCAACACTTTGTGGTGATCAACCCGAAATCACCACATTAGGGCCACAAAAAAAGAGGCTCCACCCCACCATGTGTGTTTTTCCGATATTTTTTGCGGTACGTGGAGGCATCGCAGGTACCTGTCGAGTCCAGCTGATCTGAGTGAGAGTAATTCAGCGGGCGAACAAGCGGCGGAGAGAGCGGCTCAAACACCTCTTAATTTCAACAAATGGCAGCTAAAAGCTAAACCAGTTTCACGTCTGGCTTATATGGATGGAGAAAGCTCCAGAGACGTCGGTATGTTTTAAAAAAAAAAAAAATTATTTTACGCCTCGTCGAGAGAGAGTTACTGCATGAGTTTCACTTTAACAAGTAACGGTATGATTAATGTCAGCAGCGCAGGTTTCAGCCAGTTGAGAAACACGAACATGGACAAATATTTAATATTCACACGGATATGTGTTATGTTAAATGTTATTAAAATGTTTTTGTATAGTTTCTCCAAGCTAAATATGACTAATACCCACACGGTTTCTGAAATGGGGGCATTTGCTGCGCCCTTTACTGGTAGTAACATTTTGTCCTGGTCAATAACTTATAGATGTCACCTTTGCTCTCTGGGAAATGCTGTTTTTTTTTATTTTCTTATTTGTATATGCTATAGGCTTAATGATTCACAAAGATTTAATTTACCTCCCTGTTTTATTATCAAATCATCTCTGGCACAAAGGAAATCTGAAAGTAACACACCTTTGCAGTAAGCTGTGCTTGCAACCTGTATTTATGTCTTATTCTCCACAGTTATTATCTGTCTGATTACACTGACAACCGGCCATTGTATTGAATGTGACCTGATATCTGTAGACAGCAATTGTCCCTACTCACATGCTTCAGAATCATAATTATTGTGGTGTCTTAATTGAATGCATTTTCAGCACAGAAAAATGAGAGCTTTGAGAATGAGCCTTATATTCCTATTTTAAAGTTTTTGTAGCATTAAGTTTATAAAAGTTTAATGTTTCAGATGTGTGGATGAAACAGTACAGTTTTACACACAGTGAGAATGGACAGTGTACTGAATGGTGAGCCTTTTACGAGAAAGTGTGTTTTCACTTCCCTGTCTACTATAGCCGGTTGTTACATCTTTTTAAGACATCCTTTTAATGTCTGTTTTGTGTGTGCAGGTATGGCCATGGAGAGCAGTATGTGGCATACCTGCAACCGCAGTCACAATGTTAGCTTCTTCTACCATTTGGTGGAAAAGCACGTCAGTGATCATTGGAGGACCCGGGACGTTTTGGTGATGGTACTGGGCTTGACGGTGTGTGTCATCGTAGTTCTGGCAAACTTGTTGGTGATGGTGGCCATTTTCATGAACCGTCGCTTCCACTTCCCCATCTACTATCTCCTGGCCAACATGGCTGCAGCAGACTTGTTTGCAGGTATTGCTTACGCCAACCTGATATTGAACACGGGCCCCTGGACCTTGGAACTCACCAAGCAGAAGTGGTACATCCGGGGGGCCCTGATCGACATCAGCCTGACGGCCTCTGTGGCCAACCTGCTGGCTGTCGCTGTGGAGCGCCATCAGACCATCATCACCATGCAGCTGCACAGCAACATGAGTAAGCGGCGTGTGGTGCTGCTGATCATCTGCATCTGGGCCGTGAGCATCATCATGGGTCTGGTGCCCTCCACATTTTGGAACTGCGAGTGTGATTTTGATGATTGCTCCACCGTCGCTCCTCTCTACAGCCGCCGCTTCCTCATCTTCTGGGCGGTTCTCAACCTGCTCACTTTCTTCATCATGGTGGCCATGTACACTCGTATCTTTGTCTATGTGAGATATAAGAACAAGTACACGTCACAGCACACCTCAGAGATGCAGTCTCACCAGACTGTTGTCAACTTGATGAAAACTATCTCCATGGTCCTGGGTGAGAAGTTTGTGTTTTACTCTCTACTGCTAGATTTTAGTTGTGGCTCAAAGGTCAAGTTTAGAAGGTCTGGTTTTTAAGTCCTGTACCACAAAGCAAGAAGTGAAGTAGCAAACCATTATAGGCCAGTTTCCTCTATAGATAGATGGGGAGAAATGACTCATGTGGCCCAAAGTCCACCGTTAGATTACTAATGTGTGATGTGATGATGTTACCCAACAAATAGCCCGAAATGAACATTACTTTCTTCCTGAAAAGGAGAGCATTGCTCTCAGAGAAACTCGTCTGAATAAATAAAGGTTTTTTTTTTTTTAAAAACATCAGTTGATCAACATAAAATGGTTTGCCATCTATTTAGATATATTTAGATACATCTCTTGTTCCAGCTTTCTAAATGTGGAACAAAACAAGACATTTCAGGTGGTATTGTGTGCTTTGAGAAATGGTGATCAACATTTTTCACCATTTTATAGACAAAAGGACTAATCTAAATAATTAGCTGCAGCCATAGTAACCCATGCTGCATGGCTAACCTTCTCGTCCTGCTGGTCAACAGACTACAGACCAATAATCACTGTTTAAAAAAAAGAAAAAAAGTCCAGTACTTAACAATACAGTGACAATAGATTTTTTTATAGATCAGTATAGAATCTAAACTACCAGGCTTTCCGTGTGTCCACTTTGGGTTTAAAACAGAGCGTCTAACAAGCAAAACGACAGCTGACTACAATGAATAATGTAAGTGATTACAGCTGCATTTGAATTGCACTAAATGTCTTTCATTGCTGACAGGATTTCTGACAGTGTAGATAGTGTGCAGCAGCTTTTTTTTGCGCTTTTTCCATCACTGCAGTTCAGAAGAACATGACATGACTCTGTGGTGATAGTTGGAAATAGAAAGTATACTAACTTTCAGTAAGTTATAAATGCAAAATTAAGACATTAACTACTTTCCTTCTTCTCCACTCTGGAAACAGTGTCACATTACTTTCAATTATTTTATATGCATCACATGCAATAGTAGTTTGTTCCACATGAAAGTAAAAACACATTCAGGAACATGGGGTTTGCACGATACAAGTTTCATTTTTTTCACAGATGAAAAATACTTCAACATTTCCCTCTATATCTACATTTTCTCATTAAGTAAGGTTCAATAGCCTTTAATCTAAATTCACCTCTGCAAATTCAAGGGTGAATTATCTTGTACTTTCAGTCTATCAGTACTCTGCATTTTTTTGTGGTGTATCTCTCAGAGCTGCGGGGTTGTTATGAAACCAACTGCGTATGGCTTCACACTTCCGCCACAAACCCGTTTTTCCACTTGTCTTATTTCTCTCTCAGACCATGGCTGATTACTTCATTTATTTTCAATAAGAGAGGGTTATTTGGAATTTCCATAGAGTCAGAGTGGAATTGAAATCACATTTCCACATGGTTCAATAATAACTCAGGTGAATCATCTCCTGTCAAGCCAGGTTAATGATATGTTGAGGCTGTTAAGCAATAGGGCTACAAATATTACTCAACATACGTGGCTGCTTCTGTGGAGTGATTTGAGCTCATTGTTGTTGACTCTTTTGTGACCTCTCACTAAACAACCAACATCTCTGCAGGGGCCTTTGTCATCTGCTGGACGCCCGGCCTCTTGACACTCTTACTGGATGGGCTGCTGGGTAAAGCCAGCCACGCCAACACCTACGAGAAGTTCTGCTTGGTGATAGCCGAGTGCAACTCGATGGTCAATCCCATCATCTACTCCCTGCGAGATGATGAGATGCGGCAGACGTTCAAGTGGATCCTGTGCTGCATATGTCGGAAATGTGGCAGACAGCAGAGGGAGCCCTCACCTGTTGAGATCGACTCACCAGTATCAAAGGTACACAGGTTGATGTGGCAGGTATTTGACGAGGCAGTGCAGGATACAACTTGTCATTATCACAATATCTGTCAGTTACTGTCTGTGCCTTCTTATCTAGATTAACAAGAACAAATATGCAGCTCTGATTCCAGGTGATTACTGCTTGCAACATGCTCCCTCACATGTTCCCGCTATTTTGGTTTCTCACATTCCCTGTCAGAGTCAGGCAGGTTTATCACTGAATCTGATTAGAGTACAGTATAAGATCAGGAATACTTTGTTTTTCTGGTATCCGACACGAGAAGGAACCAGGAGTGTTCTTGTTCTTGATTTCTTTGTTTCATTTCATTAATCCTGGAGTCCCCGACATGAATCCGTGGCCACCATTCACACTACTTTTCATGTAAAAGTGGCTGAAGAGATGTAGGAAAAATAATGTAATAAGTGATTTTTATTATTTCATTGTCATTGGTAGAAAATTAGGCTGTAACTGGATTATTTTACAAATTTTCCCCTTGTATCCTCTCACATTTCATAAATTATGCTTTTTTTTCTCCACAGGAAACTCTTACTTGTATCCTGAAGTCAGAAGAAAAGGTTGTCCGTAAGCCTGAGGATACAAACGATAAAGAAGACAGTTGGGCAGAGCCAGGGGTGGTATGATGGTTGCTGGCCTCTGATTTAAGAAAAAACACAACTGACTTTTACTGTCAACTAAGCATGACATGTTTAAAATGTGTTAATATTGCTGAACATCATCCACCATCTGCCAAACTACCTCCCCTCCACTTTTGCATTTGTAAACTGGATTTCAAATCATATAAAGATGCATGTATTGAAAAGCTAAAAAAAAAAAAAATCATGTTGGATAATTTTTCAGAATAATGTTTTTCTGCTGAAAGTGTTCTGTATCAAGTTTAATAGAAGATTCACATATTAATCATCAGATGGTGCAATCTCTCCTTTTATTACATTTGACTATCACAAGAGCGTTTGTGACAAATTATAAAATGAAACACTCCTAAAATCTGAAATCAAATACTGAAAAATCACACTAAATCATTTTTATTAATTTTCTAATAAGAACACTACAATTTGTCATATTCTTCCTTTTTGTTTTACTCTTTCTAGAACAATTCTAAAGTTGAGGTATAAAAGGAGTTCATACAGACTCACAAGTCTGAAAACAGTGGGGGTTATATACAAGAGAAATGGAAAGACAGAGGTAGAGAGAGGGGTAAATACAAGGGAAAGAGGGGAGATACAAATATACTAATAAAAACAAAGAAATCAAAAAGGTTTAAGAAGCCATTTGATGCTGTGGAAGTCATTTAGTCACTCAAGATAAAAGCACATCCTGTGTTTTAGAATTGCAGCTCAGGGTCGACATTACAGATCGAATTTAAGGCATGAATGTATTTGCTGTACTGAGTGGGTGACAGCAGCAACATGCACCACAACCCCCTAATGTGAAGCGTGCCTTCCTTCTAGCAGGTCTTCCTGTTTATATTTTAAGTAAGTGAGAATTTCAAATTCTTAGTTGCATATTTTAAGTGTTTCTGCTTTCAAAATGATGCCTTAAATTCATTTGAATTAAATTACCACAAACATACATCATATGGGCCTGATTAATTTGACACTTCAAGAGCTTGAATTTAACACAAATGTCCTGATTTCATGGAGCAATTTGAGCAAGTTTAAAAACAAGATTTAAAAAACAGAATTGAGAAAATTTAGGGAAGTGACTGAAAAACAGAGTGAAAAATGTAGAAACTGAGGTGGGTAATAAGATGAGAAGGGGTTCGATAAATCAACATGGAGAAATATGCCGAATAATGTATAGCAAAGTCCGTTAGAAATCCTCAATTAATACAGTTTTCTTTCCACAGCACCAAATGTTACACCTGTAAACCTACATTTCCACCCGGTTATGTAACAAAAGACCTAAATAATATTCAAAGTTGATACAGAGTTATTGTGAATCCTGTGAAACAAAAAGGCCAAATAAAACTGGTATCTCAACCAAACATCAAAATTTATAAAAGAAAAAAAAAAAATACTGAAACATTACACAAACTGTACAGTGACATCCATTACAACAGGTAGAAAAGGGGGGAGGGGCATGATAATTTGGTGTGGCGATAACATTATTCATAAAATACAGTCGTATGAACTGCGATGAGTAACAAAACAAGTAATTAAATGTGGGATATCACATGTGACCAGCTTACAAGCTCAAGTTTTGTTCTGTAACATATGGTTCAACAAAGTCTTGACTGACACGTAAATCTTCATAAGGCTTTACCTTACTATCAAAATGCTTTGTTGTTAACATAACAGTTAATGTATAAAATAGTTCCAAAGAAGGAAAATCCCCAAAAAACGTTGTAGGTTTGTCTTAAACACGTTTTTAAGAGTTTTACTACACCCAGTGCTGCCTCGTTTTTTGGTAACAGAGGAGAGAGAGAAGCCCTTGCCCAATTGGCTATGGAACTAAAAACAATAAAGTTGTGGGGTTTTTTCTTACCAGAAGGTATTAAAAGATGAGTAAAGGGAGGGGGCAGGCATACGTCCTCATGAAACAGGTGCTCAACTGCACACAATCAAATTACAGGTGCGATGTGACAGTCCTCACTCCACCCACCCTCCCATGAAGCCCCACAACAAAAATAACCCCCTCCCCCCAAAAGAAAAAAAAAAAAAATCAACTTGAGGCATGACAACACCACACAGAGAGACACAGATACAAATATAATTCCCTCCTCTCCTCAAACTGAAAAGGTGGCTGTGCACCGACTTTAGAGAGACACAGAGTAGCATTATTACATTGCTGAACGTGGTATTTTTGGTTTTTGGTACAACAGAAGGTTGTAGTGTGTTGCCTCGGGCTCACAAGCTTTAATGTTTCAAGATGGTGAGGAGATCTCAGTTGGACCCCACCGAGTGTGTCATCCGCTGGTGGAAACACCCAGTCTCTATAATGCTTACAAAGGTCAGAGGGCACCAGCCAGTTTGACTAAGACATCCCAAGAACACTGTACACACGCCCACACAGAGACACACATCATAGCAATACATGATGCACTTTTTCCTTTTTGGTCTGACTGTAATAATTATACCCTTTTATTTTTTATTTTTTTATTTTTTTGTTAATAAAAACGAAGCTAAAAACTTGGAAGGTTAAATGAAAAACAATAATATCACGCCTAGAAGTCCTACATGCATGGAAGACAGTCACGTTTTTTTCTAAATTCATGTCACGTTTGTCCCAACAACACATCAATGCCCCACTATTCTTTCCACCCATCTCTTAACGTCATTTAGATGCTTTATTGAGCTAATTTTTGGTGGTGGCTGGTGCATTCTTGGTGAAACAGCATTAGAAAATAGCCTACAATCAAATAAACTAGTGGACAGAAAGCAAGAAGTTAAATCTACAAGCCATCTACCAACACCCTCTATTGGTTAGCAACAAAAAGGGCTATTAGTTACATCCACTCAACCAAAGATATTCTCCTCTCTCTCTCTGCCCTTTCCTCCTCTTCTCACCAGCCCTATTAGCACCTGTCCTGCCTGGTTTAGAACAGTGATCCCCTTAACTACCCTTTCACAGGTAGAGACACCCATAACAAGGATGCTAACTTTTGTGCTTGACACATCTTTTATGTCAACTCACTATGAAAACGACTGAAAAGTTGCGAGGTGTGTGTGTGTGTGCGTGTGTGTGTTGTGGAAGGGAGGGGTGGGGTGGGGCGGAGGGGAGGGGGGCTGCGTGCATGCACATGTGTGCATTTCTCATTTCACTTTGAAATCTCCAACAGAATGAAACATCAAGCTATAAAGGACTGGAAGATACAACAGTGTCTTGTGTTGAGCTGGCAGAGGGTGATCTCGGAGGAACGGATGTGTTGACAACTACTGGGGCAGCACTTTGGTACGAGCAAGGTGAGCGGAGCTCCCTGGTGATCCGTATCAACAGTTTGGCTGTCAAACGCCAAGGCTTCAAGAGATACAGGAAATCACACACAGTTTTCCAAAGCAAAGGGTCGAGTGCAGAGGTCAACAGCACGTGGACAAGCTGTGTGAGTACTGTGTGAAGTTAACGTGCATATACACATAATGTACAGACATCATCTACACAGCTGGGTCAGTGGTTTTCAAAAAGTCCTTGATAGTAAAGATGTTTCCTATCTGTCTCAGCATCAGTAAGCTCCATCTCTCTTTTATTCTGAGTTACGGAGCTTCTAAGCGTTGAAGTGGAGCTGTGGGGTGGAGGAGGAATTCCTCCTAACTACTGTTCGGCTGTCCTGTGTTCCAGCACAGTGTGTGTTTATGAAATGTGAGGGCAGCCTTGCGTGGCTGTCGAGTCGCGTGACGAGGGAATAGTGAAAAATGGGGACAGAGGATGGTAGTCAGAGAAGACCACAATGGGAATGAAGAGATGGCGGGGGAGAGCCACCGGATCAGTTGGAGTTGTCGGAGTGGACGCTGCCAGGAGGACCGGGAGGGGAGGTGACCGAGGGGGGGTTGGTGGTGTCCTGCCAGCTGTTAGCCTGCAAACAGTCACAAAGAGAGAGGGTATCCTGCATGAAAAGGGAGTTTTAGAATTAAATTATAGTGCTTCAAGCAAGATATCCTTCTGGTTGCAGACAAAATGCTCCCCCTTGTCCTACCCGTCTGTTAAAACATGATCGCACCTTCCTGATGGATTACATTGTTCAGCCTTTGTTAGACCTTATTCTCCAAACTCCTTTTCAGACAATAACAGCTGTTGGTTTATTGTTTATCCCAATGAGCTCTTATTTAGTGATTTCAGGTCAAATATATCAGCATGTTGAGGATAAAACCAGTCTAAATAAGCTTTGAAGTACTATAACTGTACGTTTTTGGTTCAGATTAACTGCATGTCAATGACAATATTCCACTGCGCAATCTGGATTTGCTTCACACTGAAGTACAATCATTCAAGTGCAGTTCAAACAACTGTTATAAAACACACACACACACACACACCTTAAACCTGCTAGATTTTTTTTCACAGGTCTGATCTCCTAATGAAGGGTAAATGTCAGATTGCAGCTATGGCAACATCTCATTTACCTAAATAAATTTCAAGTAAACTGAGCGGAGAACAGGAGATATCCTGACTAACTCTGGGCGTAAGTCAGTAGCTACACCATAAGAGGCGCTCTCAGCTGGTACTCACATCCAGGCGATGAGGGGTGTAGGGGCCACTACCTGACAGCTCCTCATAGCCGCCCGTCAGGTGTGTAGCACGGTGCAGGGTATCCACCTGTTGAAGACAAAACACACCCACAACGTTCAGCACAAACATCAGCAAAACATTCAGACAGCTAAACCAGTCATTACGCTGCCACATACTGTGGGTGCAAACTGAGTGCAAACTAAACCACAGGCTGAAGTTCAGAGCGAGGACGACCACAGACCTTTACAGCTTGCTTAAGAGTCATCTCACGTTACTCATATCCGTTTCCTTTCTTTTTGTGCTGAAGTATAATATGCCATATGCATTTATAGTTGTTGTCTTTTAGGTCAGTGCAACCACTAAATATTATAGCTCACCCATCAACTTAATGACTCTCCATTAAACTACTTCTGCCCTCATTCCCAAGTAATGAAAAACTGCAACTGAAGCCAAAAGCTAATCTTATGCCTTTGTCATTTGTCTCACTGATTTTTGTCTATTATTAAATTATTAGACTATGTACCACTTAAACAGCAGAGATCTGTGGTTGCCTCCAGAACAACAAAACAGTCTACGAACAAACAACAATCACGGGGACAGTTGAGTTTTAGGAAATCTCTATTTTGTCTACGAAGGAGAGGGGATGAACACATGGAGAGATGGGACGGAGGGATGTTTGGAAGCAGGGAAAAAAACAAAGGCATCTGTTGAAGGGTTGGAGGTGCAGGACGACCTAGAGGTAGCCATTAAATAGAGGGGTTGCCGGTTCAATCCCCTGCACTGACAGGTAGCTATATTCCAGCTGTAAGCCAACAATTACATCTTAAGGAGGGCACTGAAGACCCAGTAATGTTCTATATTTAGGATAACCCTGTGCTCTATTAAGGACTATATGCACAAGTTACTATAGAAGGATATGCGATAATACAAATTTAAACAGCCTTAAAGACACTGGGGTGATATTTTTCCCCAGAGCTCCCCTGTATGGAGCGCAGAAGGGTCACCTTGTGTGTGTTTGTGTTAGGGAGGGAGTTGTTGGGGTCAAAGGTAAAGCCAGGACAGGATCTGAGGAGAGGTCGAGGACAAAAGGAGCTAAGCTAAAAAGGTAGTTATCCTGGGATTCTAGGTGGCTGGGTTGATGGCATTGAGGTCAACTCTGCAGCTGTCCTCAGTGCATACCTGCGGCTGTAGAGAGGGGGTGATGTTGAGACCCTCCCCGTTGAGCAAACGCAGGCCAAGGTAGGCGTCGCCTGTGTGAGACAAACTGTATGACCCTGATGACCCTGTAGGCAATATATATAGCCAATAGCCAATCAGGTCCACAGCACAGTGCCTTGGGTCAGAAAAGGTTGCCAATGGTCATGTACACTGACAGAGGTAGGTAGGTTCCTATCTAATAACTAGCTTCAATATGAGGGTCAGTTCACAGCCAGCTAATTCTTAGTCATCTTTATGGTATATTGATATGAACATTACAACTAGAGACATAAACAGCTAAAATGTGTGCCAGCTAATATACATTTTACTGTTGCAAAAAACATTGAGCTAAAAGTAATCCAGGTTTCTTTGGCTGAGCAGATGGTTACGGACTGGGTTTCTGATAAACATTACGAGAACTGAATGTGTCAGAATTTTCAGTTCCCCAAAGTTGTTGCTGTTCATCGGCCACTGTAGGCACAGGTGGGACTCGGCGGTCAGACAGTAGCATAAGCGGTAACGCTAACCGTAGCAGCCATGAGGCTACGATATGCTTCACACTAAATGGTGTTCAGAGTGCTTGATAGTGACAAGAAGCTCTTCTCTTG
This sequence comes from Scomber scombrus, assembly GCF_963691925.1. NCBI lineage: Eukaryota > Metazoa > Chordata > Actinopteri > Scombriformes > Scombridae > Scomber > Scomber scombrus. Next base: position 11,665,711 of record NC_084987.1, read on the forward strand.
AAAGAAGCATTCACTGCTCATGTTTAACCACATTTGAATCTCTAACCACTTTTTTGAATATGGAGGATAAAAACAAACCAAAGAACAGCTCACACAACAGGAAACCCTTACTGAAAAACGGGAAATGGAAACCTAAATGTTCCCCTTTGACAAACCATTAATATTACAGCTGTATTTTGGCTTTGATACTTTCTAGAAACAATATTTTTATGTTCTATTGTTCAACTTTGACTTATAATTCCTCATTGAATGGAGCTGTGCATTAATATGAGAGCTTGCTTTGGATTAATAACATTGATAACATCGCCTGTGCATTGATTCATTTGGAGTGTTTACAGCAGTTTCAGTAATTTTACATCATATGGTGGTGAAAGCTAATTAACTAGTAATATAAGTTGCCCCCACTCCATGTACTTGAATTTGTTGAAAGCCAGACAGTCGGATATGTGTCATTATTTTAATCAGACTCATAATTTTGCAGTGACACATGAGATAGCTGTAGCAATGCCACTGTTTTTTTTCTTATAAATTTGATTGATAGCAAATGACAGAATGGTATATTTCACTCTCTCTCTCTCAGAGACAAACCTGTCCCACCTTAAAGTTTGGACACTTGGAAAAGACTTTAACAACCTGGCTGTCCAATGTGGTCATCGTTCATTTGGAGTATATGTCGGCCTTCAGAGGGGAATTGACTAAATGAATCAAAATATCTGAATGATTACCTACCTGGTCCATTCAGCCTCCTTAGCAAATTGGGCTCACTATATTATGTATTATGAACTAAGTGCTATGTGTGTTGAGTAACTGTTTGAAAATAAGACAATGTGCTTCACAGATAGATGCAAAGATCTAAGTAAGATACACAAAACCCAAATAAACAAGCAGATAAATAAAATAATGGGAATGATTTGTAGAAATAAAATATGAGATATGACAGGAAGCACTCAAAGCAGACATTAAGTCAGTCCTGCTGACTGATATCAACGAGCATCAGAACAGTCCCAAGTGGTATTAAAGTGTTTTGAAAAAACAGCATGTTAGAAAAGCACCCGACAGAAGAAAAGACACAAAAGATGCAAATCTCGGCTGCCCACACTGCACAATACTCAGCTTTGAAATGATAAAAAACCAAACAATCATCACATTTAAGAAAATTAAAATGTAAAATCAAATGTTTTCATGGGACATAATGGACATTTAGAGAAACACTGTTGAAAATACTGCATGTTATTGTCCAAATTTTGTAATAGGTACTTTCCTTCATTATTATATTTAGAGTCCCTTATTTGATATCATAATTAATAGGACAGATTATGCAACCATAATGTAAACATGAGCAAATCCCCTGACAAAACCAGCTGTTTTCCAGTAGTACAAGATGAGAAAACATTCTGTCTAGGTCTCAAATTATACACATATGTTGTGCGCTGCACTGGCTGATGGAAACAAATGTGTACCAAATTCTTAATACAAAATATATACAATTATAGAAAATTTCATAGAACAGTGTGAAAGCTGGATGAAAGCACTTTTCTTGTGCAGTGTGGGTTTTCCTAAAAACTATCACATCAGTACACTGTACAGTCATTGTGTGATTCAGCTCAGTAAGAACTAAACTGTATGTATAGGAACTAAAGCCTGATAATGAGAAGTGGCAGTGTTTAGGGGCAGATGAGATGGAGCACATGGTACCTGAGTTTGGTGTTGCCGGAGAGTTAGCCTGGCTAGCCTGCGCCGACACATTGGCAGCATCCACCGCTGTTTTAACTGCGTAGAGGTTCGCTTCCTCCTGGAACTTACCAATGTTCTTCTTGTAACGTATTCTCTTGTTGCCAAACCAATTAGAGACCTGAGGGACAGATGGATGTCAGATATTTGTATGTTGTATTGCATTCATTCTTTTTTATGTTAAACAAAGTAAATTCATCTCATTGATCTAATTTTGAGTTTTCTTTAAATTCAAAGCCTTTAACTGCTATGAAGCATTTACTGAAACAGACTTCCACACAAACAACTACAGTGTGCTATTGCAAAGCTCTCCTGGATAAGAGCAGTTTTAGTGCCACTTACCTGAGACACAGTGATCGCACACTTTTTGGCCAGCTCCTCCTTTGCTTCCTCACTTGGGTAAGGGTTAGACAGGTGGGAGTAGAAATACTCGTTCAGCACCTCCGTAGCTTGCTTGTTGAAGTTGCGTCTCTTGCGTCTAACACACAGATAGAAGAGATATGACCATGAACACACTTGGAATGCACATCTGACACGACAGCATCAATGACTTCAGTCCTCAAGAAATCAATCAGTTGACGACACACACACAAACACACACAGACCTGGCATCGAGGAAGCGTGAGCGCAGGATCATGACGGCCTCGCAGGTGCTCTGTTTGAGCTGCATCTGAATGGAGCTGAACTTGCGGTGGATGATGGCCACCATGCGCTCAATCTCCTTGGGAGAGATGGGCCGTGTGCGAGACTGCTCTCTCAGCAGGTTCATTACATGGTTGGTGAACTCACTGCATGCCTGGACAAGGGAGAGAGAGAAAGGAGTTGAATACTATTGTAGAACAAATACACCAAGTACAGATTCTATCCAGTGTTTTTATGACAATGTAAAGTAATCCACAGCTTTTTGACTGCTGATCAATAACTCTTGCTTTCTATCAAAGAAGAATTAAGTAATATTAGCTTATTCTGTTTGCTAGTTACAGCAGCATGTGAGCCATAAAACAGTCTACAGTTGTGGTTCTCATATCGGATACTGGTAAATCTGGTGGCACTAAGAGTGTGCAGAGCAAAACACCAAAAGAAAATAATGCAGGCTTGATACGTGATGTCTATCAATGTGGTTGTGGAGAGAACATCATGTCAGATCTGCAAATGTCTGTTCCTACTAATTATGTACATTATTTGTGTCGCATAACATATATCTCAATGTCAGAATAAATATTCATGCTTTGTAAGCAAGCCATCATTCATTAGATCTTCAGTATCTTTCTCCATTGCTCTTGTTTTAAATTAAATGTTTGGCAGTTAAAGTTCAACTAAAGCACAGTGAAGCTTTTAGAGTACACAGGAACAGTGAGGGAAAACCCAGATTTTAATTTTCAGTCCAATTAGACTACAGCAGATGATTTCACAGATTATGTGCTGACTGGTTAAAGCTGGATCTGGCAGTCTTTATTTGAATGATACCTATCTGTCTGCTGCCTGAGCCATGTGGTTACCAACCAACCAACAAACAAACAAACACTTGAGTGGTTACACTATCTCCAAACATAGAAACACGTCATGTACTGCTGCATTGCGAAATTAAATCCTCCGTATTACATTTGAACAACTAGTCATCTTATACAGAAATGGCCAAAATTGTTAGTAGTCTCGAATTTTATTTATAATGCACCATTATCAATGCATCATTGGTTTGCAGTGGGAAAAAAAGGCTGTGAAAATAACTGAACTCCTGTTCATTCAAGACAGTCCAAAATAGCCTGGACAAAATTATTGGTACCCTTTAGAAGTTGTAAGAAATAACTGATTTGTAGTAATACTTTAAGCAAACTATTTTGTTTCAATCCTATAATCGCACATGCAGCCAGTTTAAAAGGAGAAAACTACTCTCTGCTGTTTTGTGTGTGCATCACAACATGGGTAACAGAAGGAAAACTAGAGTGGTCTAAAGGGATCAGAAAAAAGGTAATAGCCAAGTATGTTTAAGGTTACAAGACCATCTTCAAAGGGCTTGATGTTTCTGTGACAACTGCTGCCAATATTACTAAGAAGTTTAAGGCCTATGCAACTGTAGCTAACATCTCAGGACATGGTTGCAAAAGGAAAATTGGCCCGATATTGAACAGAAGGATTGCTTGAATGGTTCAGAAAGAACCGAGGAAAAATTGAGTGCAGATCCGAGCTGATCTTCAAGTTCAAAGTACAAAGTTTAAAGTTGCACCATCCAATGCTGTCTGAATGAAAATGGCTCCATGGTAGAGGACCCCCCTTCTAAGAGTGAGACATAAAAAAAAAACCCAAAAACCCGACCGGACTTTGCCTAAATGCATGTTGACAAGCCGCAGTCCTTCTGGGAGAATGGGTTTTGGACAGATGAAACAAAATTGGACCTTTTATGTAAATCACACTATCTCTATATTTGCAGAAGTAAAAAAGCAAAGACCATCATGTCTACTGTGACACATGGAGGAGGTTCAGTGATGTTTTGGGGTTGCTTTACTGCCTTAGGCACTGGGTGCCTTGAATCTGTGCAGGGTACAATGAAAATGGAAGACTAACAAGGCCTTTTGGAATTAAATATACGGCCCCATGTTAGAAAGCTGTGTATAGTTGCAGGCCATCTGTCTTCCAGTAGAATAATGACCCCAAACATACATACAAAAACACTCAAGAGCGGATGATAAGAAAACATTGAACTGTTCTGAGGTGACCTGCTATGAGTCCTGATCTGAATCCCATGAACATCTCTGGAAAGAGCTGAAACATGCAGTTGGGAGATGCCACCCATCAAACCTGAGAGATTTACAGCTTCAAGATGAGTGGGTCAAACTACCAGTGAAGAAGTGTAGAAACCTTATTCTGAAAGTGCTTGACTGCAGTCATTGCCTCCAGAGGCTGTGCTACAAAATATTAAGTTACGGGTACAAAGATTTTTGGCCATTCCATTTTCATTTTTTTAAGTTAAAGTCTTTGAGATTCGGTTATTTCTGTGAATTTCAATTCAACACAAAGAACATTGAGGATTTTCTTTTGTTTTTTAAAAAGGTGGAAGGGCATTTTCAGCCACATCTCTATTTCCTTTTATTTAACACAACATGACTGTAACCCTAACCAACTGACCTAAATATATATTATATCTACAACATATTAATATATGCAGATAAAGGCATAAGATGCATTTAAGTCCGCTCTGCTCATACCTGCTCATACTTCTCCAGCTCAGAGTGATATATCTGGCGGATTTGGGCGAGCTTCGCTCTGTAGTCGGAGTGTTCGATGCTGCTATCGGTGGGCGAGCCCCCTGCTGCTGCTGCAGCTGCAGCAGCTGCAGCCGATCCTCCACCTTTCTCTGGTCCTGACACACCCTCTGCTAGCAGCATGTTGTCCAACCTCATGATCTGGGGATCTGGGGGGTCCTCCTCCTGTACACCTCTTATACTCAGCACTGGACAGAAGAGAAGAGAGAAAGCAAAAGAGTTAGACAGGAAAGGTGCAGTATTACCCGTTTTAGAAGAATCTTCATTCCTTTTTACAGGGTGCACAAGGCAGTACATCATTTCCATTTACCAAGTCAAAAACCTGTTGGTTAAAAAGTTTTTGAAAAGTAACAGACCACACATTTCCTCTTGAAGTAGAGGGCTAACACTGCAGGTTCTAGGAGTGCATAGGAAGACGCTTTAACACTGCTAAAATTCAAAGAAGTGCAGCCCTGTCAAACCCGGTCAAGTTTCTCCCCTGAGTCATTGCTGAGTGCCTGGCTGAATTCTCAATGAGCCTGAACTTCCTCTAAATCAACAGCAGAGGGCAGTGTGGTCCCTTGGTGGCAGGCTGCCAGAGATAAAGGCATGAGGCATGGAACCAGTAATGGGAGTGCATGTGCTGTCACTATGAGCCCCAGTGGCCATAAGTATAGTTATCAGTCGCTGCTCTCCACCACTGTATTATACCAGGACCTCTGTCAGCCTGCAGCCATGCTCTCATCTCTCTTTCACACACACACACACACACACACACACACACACACACACACACACACACACACACACACACACACACACACACACACACACACACACACACACACACACACACACACACACACACACACACACACACACACACACACACACACACACACACAGTTACTGAAAAGTTTGTCATACAGACAACTCTTTTCTTCAGAGCCTCTAGCATTTAATACTTCACTACATTTTCTCTTCATTCAACTTCAGAAAGTAAGAAGAAACTTGTTATCTTGAGCACATTATTTACTAATGGTTTGTTTATTCTGTAAGTGGTAATAATGAAATATGAAACCACAAAACATGGTACACATGGTAATTAAAGTACCAATATATTTTTAATTAAAATGTACATTGTACAGGAACCATTTACTTGTATTGCATTTTTTTCTTTTTGATGCTAATTTTAAACAAGGCTAAATTGCAACACGTTAGGCTGGAATAATTAGTTGTAGTTTTAAGGAAAAAACCCAAACACTGGTTCCAGTTTCTTAAATGTGAGATTTTCCAGCTGTTCTGTTTATTCCACTGTAAACTAAATATCTTTGGGGTTTGGGCTATTAGTCACACTAAGATGTCACTTTGGGACTTTGAAGAGCTGTGATGGGCTTTTAAAAAACACATTTTGTAGACTAAACAATTAATCGATTCATTTAGAAATTAATAATAACAACCATTGGTTGTAGCCCTAAAGTAATGTTCCTCGAATTATTTCCCAAGCTTTACGTGTTTGTAATAGTAAAATGAATGCATTTAGTGTGTATATTGTAATGGAGTTTGTAAACGAATAGGGACTAATGAGCAAAAATATTAAAATGTGTCATATAGCACAAATAAGTACAGTAGAACGTCCTTATTTATGTTGATCTTTATAACCGGGGACTCAATTAACGAGGTAAAAGCCAAATTAAATGGCGGTGAAACCAGACATTATTCTGAAGGAGACAGACACTGACAATATGGATGACAAGATTAATCCCAGTGGAAACTGTGTGGCGTTAGGCGCTTGTCCTCCTTAAGGATTACGCTAGTTAGTCAAAGCTTGTCATCAAAGGTTAGGGGAGGGCATGAACTCACTCATTCAGTGCTTCTCTCACAACTGTAACAATCTCAAGTCTTTATGTGGATGTCAAAGTTTCACCATCGAGAGTTAAGCTGAAAAACAAGTTTGCAGCCACGGGGCAGTCGGCGCTAACAAATGAGTGAGGGTGTACTGTGTACGGCTAACAGATGTGAAAAAAATGAGGACAAAAACAGTTTTGCTTAAAAGTTTCCAAGTGCCACGGAGCAGAGGAGTTTTTGCTCTTTTTTTTTTTTTAAACTTCATTTGATAAATGAGTCTGTTCCACCATTTAAGGCCTCTTGTAGCAAAGCGTCCAACTCCCCCCCTTCCTCCTCCTTTTTTTTCCTTCTTGTTCCTTCTTGCCTGTTTCTTTCCCTCTGCTTAGGTCTCTTCTCTTTCCAAGGCACATTCCTGCTCTGCTGCTCCCCCATCTTAGGGCTCAGGAATGCAGCAGACCCAGCCGCCTGAACTAATGACCCTGATTCGCCCATCTTTTTCCCTCCTCTTTTTCTTTCCTTTCAGTCATTCACAAACAATTTCTTCACCTCGCCAGATAACCTACACCTAATTTAGCAAGCTACAACCAGAAGTATTTATTTTGTATCTGTTGTACTTCTGGGATCTACACGGTCATCTGGATACTTTGTCTGCCATTTGACGGTGGTTGGAGATTTGCGTGTGCTAAAAGTTTTCACCGACCGACCGTAGAGTTTTGAATGTCTGTAGTGGTCTGTGAGGTTGATCTTCACTGCCCATTCACAGAGAAGCACCACTGACCTACAGTAAAGAGGGCAAACTGTGGCTTTTGAAGCTTCTCACCGCTTCCACCCCCCCCCCTTTTGCCCCCACCTCATTATGGCCCCCAGCTGTAGCCTAATGCCCCTACATTCCCCTAATTACTCCAATTAAGCTGTGATTACCCACAATTGCACTCATACACAGTCTAGTGGTCTAGTGGTATCACAGCAGCTGTTAAGATGAGTTAAGATACTGTACAGAAAAAGACTGGAGGACATGGATGCAGGTTAAAAAAATAAAGAAAAAAGAAAAAGGGGGGTCTGAATGTCTTCTACTCACAAACCAACCATGAATCCCCTGAAAATTACAACTGGCTGCTTAGCTCTACAAAATCTAAGCAGCATCTCCTTTTGATCAGCTCCTGACATCACCGGTAGGCTGTTTCAGTTACTGAGAGACTAAGAACTCCAAGTGCTGTAAGTAATGATACTTAAATTCCTCTTTTTTTCCTCCCCTCAATAGGACAACAGCTTAAGGCCCACAGCCTGCATCCACAGCTCTTGGAAATCACACCATTATGCACACGTTACCACCCTAGCCGGGCTGTGTGGCATTGAGAGACGAAGCGAGCAACACATACTATGAAATATTCAGGGTATCCAGCTGGGCTTTCACTGCATACATAATCATTCTCATTTCTGCACCGCCAATGTGGAAGCGGTGTGCTGTGCAGACACAACACACAATATATGAAGTGGTGCAGGTAAAGGGTGAACAACCTAACCAATAGCATAGTGCTGTACATTAACTGTAATGCCTTCCACACACATAGGGATAGATAAGACTTAAACGCAGTCAGTATATCATTGCTCAGCTCACAGCACAAGCTTTATCCTTGTCTGTCTTTTCCCTCGCTAGCATCCCCTTTTTCACTCTGTCCCCCCCCCCCCACACCCCAACACACATCCCCTCCCCCCTCTCCCTTTCAGCGCACCCCCCACCCACCTCCTCCCTCCCTCCCTCTGTTCTCCATTTCAGTCGAGTTCTCCATGTGAGCCGCAATCCCTCATGCTGTCAGCCCCCCCTCTCCCTCTCTCTGTAGACAGACAGGATTAGCATTTTAATTGCATCAGCTCCCTTGGGTATTCTCAGCCTTTCACTGGGAGAGAGCAAGGGAGCGGGAGCGGGAGAGGGAGAGAAGGATAGAGAAGGGAGAAAGAAAGAAAAAAAGGGGGGAAAAAAAGGTAAGGAGGGAGAGAGGATAGAAGGAGAACCAAGGAGAATTGAAAAAAGGAGTCACAGGAGAAGATATGTGTGCGAGAGAGGAGGAGACAGAGAGCAAGAGAGAGAGAGAGGGAGAGCGAGAGAGAGAGAGGGGCTACAGAAATATACAGAATCCAGAGTACAGACATGCCAGAGAGTGAGCGAGCCAGAAAGAGAAAAGATAGGACTGTGAAAACATCAGTTTTTCCTTTCATTACAGACAGAGAATTCAGATAAAGAGAATGGGCCAGAGAAAGACGGTTTCCACAATGAAAAATATGCTACATGAATATGCAAATTTACCTCACAAAAAACTGCAAAAACAAATCTCAACTGCAGCTCTGGAGATGAGATGGGTAAAGAAGTATTGGATATAAAATAGCATCTGGGCAACACGAACGCAACCAGAGGAAAATATACATTTTATTAAACTACTCTTACACTGTTTTGACATACAGATTTTCACACTTAAGACAAATAAAACCTGTTAAAATGCATGCGTAACATCTGTGTGTGTATTTATATTAGTAAATCTGAGCGGGAGTCTCGTTGACAGTAGCAGTTTCTTTGCAATATCATGTGTTGTAACAATTGATTAATGTCAACTTTTACAAACAAGTTCCTCAGCGCCTACAGCATTTTGATTTACTATGCCATTTTGGAAGAATATGGGTTGCTCAAAAAAGGGCTTTGGGTGAATAAAATGTTGCCTTGGGCTAGGTGTTGAGTCTGACATTAAAACTAAAGAGGCGGCATTAAAAATGAATAGTTTCCCTGATGGGCTTTTTGCCAAATGGATTTTAGGAAAAGGTGTATTTGAACTGCAAATTCAACATAAAAAGTGTGTACCCCATTTTTTTTTAATAAAGGGTGTTTTATGTGTGTGTGAGGGTGGGTGTGTGTGGAGTACAGTCAACTTAATTAGCCCAATCCATATGTCCATTCCTACTTTAAGCAGCTCACGCTAATCAGCATCTGTTTGGGTAGTTCACTGAGTCCTGTTGCACGCAGCCCCCCCATTCTCTCACACACACACACACACACACAGGAGAGGTAAGCATTCAGAGTAAACACAGTGTGGTCTGATTAAGGTGTGAATTGGAGAACTCACACCTTTGGCAAACACAACACTTCAGTCCAACACATCATTAATCAGCCCTTAATTAACTAAAGAGAGAGAATTGGACACCAGAGCGATGATTACGTGTAACACCCCCCCACCCCCCTTGAATGGTCATACACAAACAGTGTCACACACACACGAAAAAAAACACACAAATCACTAATGAGGGATAGATCAATTTGTGTTGTCACTTAATCTGCACGAATTTAAAGAGATAGAGGACCTTCTCAGCCTTTTATCTACCATTTGTTTACATCGTTTTGGCAAATTACTGACCACATTTTTCCAGACAGCAATTGTAATCTGGAATCTAAAAATACTGACAATGCTAAATTAGTTAAAAATAGTTAGTAATCACAAAAGTGACTGAATTAAAATGAACCCACAGGATTCAAATTATTAGCATTCGCAATCAGTAAATTGGTGCATATGTGGTTTGACTCATTTAACACTTAAACTACTGGCCCTCACATATTCATTAAAAATATATAGTTTAATACTAAGTGAAAATAGAAAATGTGTGAACCAAGTCACTTAAAATAAAAAAATACTAATTACAACCAATCATCCCCTAAAATAAGGTTGATACGATATTCCAAATAAATTCATATTTTGTGTGTTTGCACTGATAAAATGATGAGACGTGACAAAAAAAACACCCTGTGTAGTGTGAGCAGACAAACATTTCGACAACAGTAGTACATATTATATTTTTGAGGAATCTGTATGCTATGTTTTCTCCTAAGGACGATAAACAGATATGGAGTCACAGTGAGTCTACTGCTATGTTCTCACCATCTGTGTTCCAACAAAAATCTGAGAAAAAAAACTATTAAATTCAATCTAATTTAGGGCAAACTGTTGGCCTAACCACTAACAGGCCACACACTAATAAATACTGTACGTGACAGAGCAATATTAACATTTTTAATATGCAACAAACAACATTAAAAAAAGGAAATATACCAAACATTTGACTGAATCTCTAACATCCAGTCCAACACAATCCTGCGCACATGGAAAGATGAAGGCATGGAAGAAAGAATTTCAAATGTCACAAGAGGAAGAGGAGGATGACAAAGAGCACCTAAGCAGGAGGCTTGTTATAGCACTGCTAGGATCTTCCCCCAGTCAACTCTCATCAGGCCAGCTGCCTCCTGTGCTCATTAGCACAGACTCTTAAGGAGCTCCTAAAGACTTTGTGAAAAATGAACGCTCATTTGAGAGGTCGTTAATTTGCACTGTTATGCAAATTAGGTGGCAATTAAGCGATAGATCAGAAGAGCAGTGCCCATTTATAACAAGTGAACAAGCATTATGACACAGTCAGATGATCTCAGAGAGAGCTGAGGCTACACGGTTATTCTGCACAGGTTTGATTTACCAGTTTAGTGAGGAATAAAATCACTGTGCCAATAATATGTATATCTGCTCAGGATAATAACTTATCACTGGTTTTACAAGAGGGTATCCTTAATTAGCGTTGCTAACCTGTACATACATACTGTAAATAAGTGCATATACTATATGTATATATACACACAAACTGATGGAAACACAAACTAATCATCCTCCCAGAAAATAACCGTCTTTTGGATTAGCCAGGATCAATCCATCCAGACTAATGAAGAGCGCCACAACCTTAAAGCAAGCATGGGCTTCCCAGCATATGTAACAACCCCATACATACTGCTAATCTTGGGTGGCTAGTACAGCCCACCCCCCACCCTTCACCAGCCCTGATGTTTCCATCTCTCCCCTGCATTTATGACACGGTGTGAAATATACAAACATACTGTCTGGGACAGCAATGTGCACTACTGCAGAGGGGTGGAAGGCTCCCATCAATTGTAATTAATCCTTAATTAGTCAGGATTAGGAGCTGGGCTCAAACACTCTCCCACCCCACCGCCACCAAACTAATGCAATCCAGCTGAGACCACATTTACATATCTTTAATTAAAGAGACCTTCCTTTAAGAGCAAAGCCTAAAAGCAGTGTGAGAGGCATAGACGTGCTGAGAGGGAGGGCAGATGAAATGAAGAGGTAGGAGTCCGCCCTGTGGGTGATGTTGGACCAATAATGATCAGCAGCTCAATACTTCCTGGTTACTTTTTGTTGAGCATAAATGGACGGGTATTTGTGGATCGGAAGTAAGCCGTAAATACATGTTTTACAGTTTCAAGGCTTTTTTTCCTGTCATATCAGTCACCCATAAATTCTCTCTGTCACCAGAACACGTGTGCCCAAGTTTTATCTGCTGCCCTTTATTATTTAGTGAGTAACAACGAAATCTGGAGTAAATTGACTTAAATGTCATTTGCTGCTCATTAGCTTCACCTTCTCTCTCCCTCTTTTTTTTTTTAACGCACTCATCAGTATTTTCAACTATGAATTGTATTGGCTAAAACTCCATTAACATGTCAGGTGAGAAAGAAAGACAGAAAATCATACCCTGAACCAAATTATACAAGATTTTTATACTATGTATGTTTAATAACTTTGTCTTATAATGCGCTGTCTGTGTTTTTAAACTCCTCTTCTACTGTTCTGGTAAAAGGTATACATTTAATCAGTTTATGCTGTTAATGTTTGTCAACTATTAAAAGAGAGTGTGAGAGATAGTGTGTGAGTTATTATTAGGACTCATTGCATAATACTGTCATATATGTGTATGTCAGCCAACCCGAAAGTGAAGTACAGAAATGTAAGAGTGTCATTATTCTATAGTTTGTCCACCAGAGAGTAGTGACAAGCTTTATTTCTCAACTGTAACTGTTTATTTCTTGTTTTAAAAAAAAGACAAATTTAAGAAACCTTGTCAAAAAAATGATGCTATGGGTTGTGTAAAGCAAATAAATATTGATTGATATGTCATTTTCTGATTAAAAAAACTCATTAATATCAATAATGGTATTGGCCATAAACATACTGTATTGATTGGGCTATAATTAGGCAGATGACGGCTGTTTTTTTGTTACTAAGTGAGATGGGTGTTGTTGCTGTTGTATACATAAAAGTAACTCAGGCGCTTGTTAAATGTTAAATTGCCATCAGATTAATGTAAAAGGGGGTGTATTGTCTAAAAAGAAGCTTGTGATCCCGCTACAAATACTGAGTGACAGAACCGCCAAATCACTGCCCTTGTTGAATCATGGCCAAAAAAAAATAAAAAAAATCACACTGCAGCAGATCTTAAAAGGTGAACTATTCCACTGAGCTTTTCTCATCCTACAATACATACCAGACAGCAGTTCCCCTTGTCAATATACAGAAGACCAGTTCCTACAGGAATAATAACACATGGGGAAAATCAGCTGGCCCACACACCATTAGGCCTAGGCTGAAGGTTGGGGTGCTCTGCCTCCCCAGTTTGAGTTTGAGAGAGGGGGGTGGAGACTGGGGGGGCGGTTGGCTGTCAGGGCTAGGGGTCTGTGTGATATTAGCCGTCTGCCAATCTGGCTTGGGGAATGGACACCGAGTAATTACTCCTGCTCTTACTGCCTCATCAATCTCCTTGTATCACCTCACCCCCCCTCAGCCCCCCCTCCTCCACCCCTTCACCATCCCCCCCCCACACACACTATCTTTTTTCATTCTCTTCTGCAAAAGGAGCAGGGGAGAGAAAAAAAACGATTGAGTGGCAGGAATTGAGTGGCAGGAGCAAAAAACAACAGAGATTCCTGAAAAGCCAATGAGGTAATCCTGCACCATTGCATACCGAGTGTAAACATAAAACTGACTCGTTTAAAAAAAAAAAAAAAAATAATAATAATAATAATAATGAGGGGTAGTGAGAAACTTGGTCAAATTAGACCTCAGTGTAGAGTTGGTTAAACTGAAAACACGGGTTTGGTAGCTTCACACAGTTAATGCTACTTATCTTCTTACTGCTTTTAATTTGAAAGAAAAAAAAAAAGTTTTCTTTACGTTTCCCTTCGTAAAAACATAACAACATCCCATGGGTTCCCAACAATAACATTTTATAGCTCTGTTCCAGATTGGGCTCTTTGAAAACTAATAATAATTAAGTTTCTTTAATGAGGTATATGATTCACTAAAATTCATGCACTCGGCTGTCAAAGTTGGTGGAATACAAACATCTAAGTCAATCATGTGATGCTGAGAGGACTCTCCTCTCCTCTCCTCTCCCCCCCCCCCCCAAACTAAAATTGAGTTTTACCAACTGGATAATCTCTGATGTGTGATGTTTTGCTGTCAACTTTCATGCATGGCCTCCGAGATAAAAGATTTCTAAAGGATCCAAGTGTCTATTCTGGCTGTGAATAAACACATAGCAACTACGAGTGACTTAACAGTGTTTTTACAACTAAAAGCATGCTGTAATTCAATTAACATGTAATTGGTTGGCCATTTGGTTGCTGAAATGTTATGGTAATGCATGCAAAAGAACTTGAGTGCTGCGAATTTAGTTTGGTCACTGCCTGAAAGGGCGTGTGGTAGGCTACAGGCTAACAGGAAATAATACAAGGATCCATTTAGATAAACCTGCCACTACGAAACACAAAGGGCTGCTCTGGTGTGGGTGTGTTGCTACAGGTTACAGGCAGAAGATAAAATATGAATCACTCTAAAGGCTGTACACACTGCTTTACACTTCTGTGAGGTTGGATTGCACTACTCTGGAAAGTTTACAAAGCATCCATCATTTTTTTCCTTAATTATATCAGCTAAATTTAAATTATTAATTATGACAATGTAAAATAAAGAGAGCATTTTTTTGTTAATTGATATGGCATCATAACCAAACAGGAAGTTTGTTGTTCTACCTTTTGTGACCAGAAATAGCACCGAAAAACAAAAACCAGAGGGTGAGTTCATTGAATCTGCTAAATCTCAACATTCATCCATCTTGTCAAAATATTAATAGGATGTGATGATGGGTTGTCATCCAGCCGCTTTGCCAACATACTAGGTAAGCACAGCTGGTTCTTGGCATGAGCTCTGACTGTGAGATTTTGGCGCTTGTAGGCTTTTAATAAATATTTTTAAAAGTAAGACACTTCTTTCCAGTATAGTAAGACATCAAAGTCAAATTAAAAACATTACGGGACTGATCTTATTTTCCAACCCAACAATTACCTCATTATACCAACAATGAGGCCAGTAAGAAAATGTAGAGAGAAAAGAAGCAGGCCACTGGCAAAGGCAGGCAGCGCATAACCAGTTCCCAAAGCACATTGTTAGGACGCTGGCACAACTGGGCACCGAGCAGAGCAGGTTATCACACTGGATGTTTACCCTATGAAAACTCCACAAAGTTGTGAAAAATGTGATCTTCAAATGTCTTGTTTGCTATGAAATGATAAATACTGAAAATACAAAAAAAATAAAGAAGCCAGAGGTTGGAACCAGCAAATATTTGCACATTTTTGCTTGATAAAATTAATGAAACAATTAATTGATAATTAAAATTGTTGCAGATTGCTTGTCTGTTGACCGATTAATCAAATAATCGTTAGTTCCACCTTTTTGTTAAACTCACACTGTAGCTGCTGGCCCACATGACCCACATAAGTGCATATATGAGTGTTGTGACTGACACATTGACTTTTAATGATAAAAAGGAGACACAGAGCCAGCCATTTCAGTCTTAAGCGTATTTCACACATATTTCCCAGTAAATTGCTGGTATCATCTTTCAGGCAGTGCTAGTAATTTTCACTATTCACACATGCTGCTACATTCAGGAACATTTCTGTCTTGTGCCTTTTCTCACACACACACACACACACACACACACCGTGGAAATGCCGGAATAATGGCGCAAGTTAGCAGATGGTGGTAATGCAACACTTGTGGATGCCAACCATCATAAAACACAACAGAAGCAGAAAATGGGACAATGTCAGATGTCTCTCAAGAATTTCAGGAAAAATGGTCATTTTGTCCGGTGTCCGGCCGTTCTTAAAGAAAAGGAGCTTGTTTTCAAACAAGAGAACTTGTTTTGCTCATTAAATCACATGTTAAAGTATTAGCAAGTTGACTGTAAACAAGTCGCAGATTCAAATACATCATCAGCAGGGTCTTGTGAGGAGTTCAGTCCCTCCATCTTTCATCAAACGGACATAGACCTTTACATTTTTGTCTCTATAATGTTACTGTTTTCATTGACAACACTACCGTACCGGCATTTTCCCTGAAATGTTACTAGCTCTTAGGGTGAGAAATTGGCTCTAGAGTTTTCCCTGAATATTGATCCCTGATCCCATTCACACATGACCCCATGCAGGAAATGTTCCTGAACATTCCTGGGATGGAGCACATGTGTGAAAGGACCTTTAGACAGGTAGGATACTAACCAGTTTGCCACTATTTCTACACAGCCAACTAGTGGCATTATCCCACAGGGTTCCAGACAGCTTATCAAGATGAGTGGTGAGTGCTGGGGTGCGAACTCGCTCAAGTGGGGGGAGGAAAAAGAAGAAGAGAGGAACTCATAATACACTTTGCTGTCTCCGAGGTACAAAACGGCATATTGTAGCTTTAATTCCACTTGAAAGACCATTTTCATTTTTATTTAAAACCTGTCCAAAAATAAACAACTGGGAATGTTCAAGCTTGACAAAAAAAAAGGAAAAAAGGGGGACTTGAGCTTGGTGACAGAACAGAGTGAGTGACAGATTCACTGTTGTCATGTGCGAGCACAAGGAACGCATAAAAGTAAAAAAGAAACACCTCAAACATGCCCAAACTAAATGAAAAACTTCTGAGAGTAACTGCAGTGGCTTGCGAGAGATTTTGGCATAAGCTGTCCCATTGCACCAAGAGCTATTTTTACAGCAAATACCCATGAGAGCAAGGGAGAACAGAACTGAGTTGAAGCAAAGCCACTGGCTCTCAACTTTGATCATTTCTCGTCTCTCTGAGTGCTTTAATTTCTTTTTTGGAGAGTATCTTTAATAAAGTATTAACAAGAATCAAATTTCATGCAGATGGAGGTCATGTTTAATGTGAGAGCTCAGGACAACGCAGGCACTGTTGTAAAAGTAAAATAAGAGGGGGGGTGGAGGGGTGTTTTGGGGAGGTGACGATAGAAGAAAAAAAAAGGAGGGGGGGGGCACTGGCATTTGCGCAGAACATTTCCTTTACAATGAAAACAATCTAACCAACTGCAGCACTCAGAGGAATTCACCTCCCATCCCCCACACCCCACCTCCCCCTCCTCCACCACCACCATTACATTACCATATCAAAGCCCCGAGTTCAGAGCAAGTCTTCTCTTTCAAGAATGGGAGCGAGGCAGAGGGAGGGAGAGAGAGAGAGGCAGAGGGGGAGAGGACAAGACCGAAGCAGTAGGAGTAGACCCAAGACCGAGTTCGCTTTCATCCCTGTTCAGTGTGTGTGTGCGCGCGTATGTGTGCGAGAGAGACTGAGTGTGTATGTGGGTGTGCTGACACAAGTGTATGTTTGTTAGTGAAAAAGAAAAAGACTGCAGAAAATCTGTGGAGATACTAGAGGACTACTGATTGGGTCTTCCACAAGCTGCACTGAAGAGAAGTCAATTCACATTCCAGGGGCACATAATGGGGCCTGCAGGGGGCCTGATGGAGAAGCAGAGAAATGCCAAAGCAGGTATACATAGTGCAGTTAGGAGGGCACTATGTGGCAGATGGCCAGCAGAGTACAGGCGAAGCTGAAGATCTCTATATCTCATGGCTGGCACATTCACTTCAGGCATGAATGTATTGTTAAACCACCTCCACGCCTTGTCTGTTTTTCTGCTCAGCTTACTGTATAAGCACTCGCAGACCCCCCCCCCCCCCCCCTCTCTCTAGTTTGCTGGGAGACTAAATGTGAAAATCAAAGTGTATGGCATTAGGGTAAATAAGACCACTGGTTGCCTGGGAAACAGTGTACCCTGCCCCACTCACTCAAGCCTAGCCTTTACTTTTCTCCAATCACTGGAGAGCAATAATACATTATTGACAGAGGGCCACAACAGGCAGCAGTGCAGCATTTTCAAATTGTATTTGAACAAGAGAGGGTTTTCTGTTAAAAAGATACACAAGGCGAGTGAGAGAGCGCATAGAAAGAGAAGAAGGGAAAGAGACTGGCAGAGGGAGAGGATTCAAAAACCCGCCCCATTCACAGTACCATAACCATCAATCTGCCATCCATCCCAGGCCTCCTCCCTTTGAACCACACTAGAATCTGTCAGAAAGCTGACTTGAATAGCTAACAAGATGGGAATAAGCAGCTTGTTTACTTTGAATAATATTATGAATAAGAGATATTTACGTAAGCCATAATTTCCATCAGTGCGTATTTGAAATCCTGCGTTATTTGTTAAGACAGACTCTGAATTGTCTTTTGTTCATGTTGCTTTGCATGAAGGTACTGAATTTATATGCATAACAATTCATTACTGATATATAATAACCCCACACTGTGTAGTGTAGATGTTTTAACAGTGCAGGAGAAAAGAGCATCTCTTTGTACTGAAATGCAAGACGTTTTGACTGTAAAGCAATAACCCTGGTGGAGTTTTCATAGATGCCTGCTGTCAACTAGCTATGCATGAAGTTTCTGTTGGGATTAAGTTTGATTTTTTTTTATCTAATTATTTGAATATGGTAGTAGTATTTGTAGTAGTGGCAGAGGTAGTTGTAGCAGTAGGTCGTTATTTCTCTGCCTCAATATAGTAATTGCTGCTGTGGAATTCATCCAACTGTCAGAGCTTGCAGGTTTTGCACCATCCATACATTTTGTCACAATACTGTTATATTGTTGACCAGAATTAAAAAATGTTAAAATAAGCTCAATATATTTCTGCATTTGGATACTCCAGGTTAGAAAGGAAGACACAACTGCAATCGTATTAATAGGTATACGTACTTTAAGTGTGGGTAAATTAGTTGTTAGTATGTTCAGCAGCAAGTTCTGCTGCCGACTCAAATTTCAAAGGGCAAAGATCCACTAAGATCAGTTTCAGCTGGTCAGTATGAAGGTTGCACAGAGGCCAAAAATAGGTTAAGTTTCAATATATTACTAGGCCAAAATAACAAATAGTAATGCATATTTAGAATGAGCTTGAACCAAAGCAATCCGTTCTACAACAAATACAATCAATATTCAATCTATGGAGTTCTTTGTGAGGCCAATAAAAGAATGACTTAGTGCCAGAGAAACAATTACTGGAGAAAAGGGTGCACTACATCTCAAGACTAGGTTCCAACCTGTGCATAGTGGAGAATACAAAGAAACTGAGTGAAGTAGAAACTCACCCGTCTTCTCTTTGATCTCACAGAGAACGCTGAAGAGGGCTGGCTTCATTCTGTGACAGTTCAGGGCATGCTTCCTGTAAGAAAGAAGAGGGAATAAGAGGGGGAGAGAGAGAGCGAGGAGGATTACGATAAACAGACCTCCATCTCAAGTCGTTCCATGTACTCCCCCATAAAAAACAGGTAGTAGGAGCTGTATGTGTTATACGTACAGCATTTCAAGAGTGTGAAGCAACACAGCAGGTCAGAGTCATGTTGTTTAAAA
Source organism: Scomber scombrus (assembly GCF_963691925.1). Taxonomy (NCBI): domain Eukaryota; kingdom Metazoa; phylum Chordata; class Actinopteri; order Scombriformes; family Scombridae; genus Scomber; species Scomber scombrus. Next base: position 11,685,164 of record NC_084987.1, read on the forward strand.
AGACACTTTTAATAGCCAAATGCCTTTTCGTCAGTTCAGAAACATCCCTGATGCGTCAATCTGAACTAGCAAGAGTAATGTTGTCATTTGGATGCTTTGCACTGTGGGACAGGTAATGATGCCAAACCTCAAGGTCATCATTACTGAGCACCAGATTCCACAGTTAATACACAGTAATCTAATTTCTACCTCTTACAGAAATACTTGTTCCATCCAAGTAGATGGTGAGTTGATTGTGAGGATTAGGATTAAGCTGCAATTTTAATTTAATCAGAGACATTATCTTTATTGCCAGGCTAATAGCAATTAAAAGGAGAAAAGGCTAAACTTCTACATTTGACAGTAATCAAATCACAACACCTTGGCAACAAAATGTCCTGCTAATACACATCCATGAAGCCATACAGCTTACTTTTAAGACTGCAATCTTGTATACAATCCTAATACGACTCTGAATGACGTGACTCTATTGTGTATAATGTTAACTACTGTACTGACGGTGCACCCTTATTACATAAGACAGAGGGAGCACATTTGTACATATGGTATGGCACATATGGTACTGCATTTCAAAAGTAAGTCATTTTTTTCACATTGAAAAACATGTGAAAGGCACACATAACAAAAGACATGTAACTAAGCATGCAATACATGATGTACTACCCCTGTGTAGTAAAAAATGTCAGAGGTGGCGATCAACTCTGGTAACTGTGTGGCCATAGTTTGCAGTGCTGTTGTAATACTGCATTATCTGTAATTTTGTGCACCCTCTGTATTTTTAATGACCTTTACATAAAATAAAACACAAGCAGATGTTTTTTTTGTTTTTTACAAATCACAACAGGCATCATTTATATAACATGTTTCAGTGGTGACAACTTTAATAGGTAATTCAAGAAGAAGTGCAACATAGGGTTAATATTTATGTGACACCAAAACAAAACCAGCATGAGGCCTCTGTTTCTGATGAGCATGAATTGGAGAAGATGACACGAGACAAACCTGAAGACTGCTCCTAAAATAAAGCATTCCTCTTTCCAAAAAAACATAACCAACAGCACATTGAAAAACAACCACAGATGAACATGATTTGGCTACACCTGACCTCAACACCAATTCCAGTTGTGAATGTCCACTACAGTATTAATGAAGGGACTATGGGGACTAGCAAATAGTACGCCTGAAGTATTTTGCCACAAAAGGCTGCCTCTCTGTGAGAATACTGAGGCAGTATGATGTAAGGAGTTATGTGTCTGGCATTAAATGTACCATTTTGTCCACCAATTCTGTCACTGCTGGATTTGAGTTGGGGGGAGGGCTGCCTTCAGCATGGACGGTATGAGCAGGAGGGGGAGAAGGAGGTGCTCATGCGGTCCTGTACTGACCTGTGCTGGAAGTTGAGTGGCAGGCCACCCCCTGCCATGCCCCCCCCTGCTCTCCCTCCCTCTGTGGGGTCGTCTGATCCACCCCAATGCGCCGGCGAATCCTCTGGCCAGCATCTAAACATATGGCGACAGAGTGAGAGGATGAGGGCGGATGGTGTGCAGGAAGTGTACTCTGCAACACCGAGTTCTTGCGCGGCCCTGACCACTCCCCATCCCAACACACTGCCACCCTGCACAACAAGGGCGTCACGCTCACATGTGAGCCACCTCACACATTAATTTGTAGATCATGACTGAGGGAATGACTGATTTGTGCTTGACAAACTTGATCGCAGTAAGATATGATGTTGATAAGGACTGTACATTTCATGTCATACGAACTGCTGTATATTAGCAAATAAATCTGTAACAACAGGCTGCGTGTAGCTCTGACGTCTGGTTATGTTTTGGCCTTTTTTTCTCCCTGAAGTGAAGACGAGAGGCAAAATTGCTAACAGCCAAATGCTCGCAGTTAGTGCAAGCTAGTCTGCCAGCTAAACAAACGCCTGTTATTCAGTGGATGAATATTTTATCATCAGAAACAGCACCCCTGTCTCAGTGCCCTGAACCTCCACCAGTGTTTCCTGAGCAGGCCCATGTTAATGCTCAGCAGCTTCTTGCCAACATCAAATACCATTCAGTAGCTTTATAGCTGTGGACAGTTTTTGTATTTTATTTTTCCTTCTTAGGAAAACTCTGCAAAGGTGAACTCAAACTTAACAACAGCCTGTTGATGAATGGTGAAGCCAGTGCAGCATAGAACACTGTTGGTTTAACATTTTAATGTTAGTATGCTGAACCTGATGATTGTTCTCATGCCTTTATTGATTGTGTAGCACATGACAGCCTCAAGGATATGAGCTGTACATGCCACACAATTAGCATCAAGTGCTCTGAAGTACAGTAGGCTGCATTCTTCTACATATTAATCCTGCACACATATGGCATGAAGAGGACATGCTCTGTGGGAGTTCAGATCAATAATAGCATAGAGCAAGGACACCTCTGGCACTTCCGAAGCAGCCACACCTTTAATTAGTTTTTTTCTCCCTTTTTCAGAATAGCCTGTTAACATCTAATAATAGGCCTGCAACATGATTTGACACTATAAATGCCCCTTTAAATTATTCTAATACATAAACACAAATCACGAGGTCAAGGGGAGGAAAAAAACACTGAGAGAAAACATTTTTTTGGACTACAAGAAATATTCCAAAGCAAAAAAATATCTGCAGTTGTCTGTGAAATAAGGCCTGATTAAGTCCTCAAACTTGCACTGAAAAAAAAGGTAATATCCCAGTGTAGGCTGGCGGTATAGCATCATCCCTCCCCCTCACCACCATCTCATTAATAGAAACTCGATTTGCGGACAGCTGCACTCGCGTACACATTATAGGAGAATTGATTGCACCCAGCACACAATGAAAAGGATGAACACCAGGGAGGGAGGGAGTGAAAGAGGAGTGAATTAATTAAGAGAACCAGGTGGTCAAATGTTGGGTGGAAAATCACTAGCTAATGACACATCACACTGTGGCCACAGTCTTTGCAGTGGAAGGTTTTCTATTGTTGAAATACTGACGCTTCATCTGAAACTGACCTTATGCTCCTTTAAGCCACATGGCAAATGAGTGCGGGGCCATTCGCTCACTGCGGTGCATACTCCCCCTTTCAATAATGATATGTAGAAATACCTCAAACTCAAGCATTAAGTGGCGACTCCTATTAATGAATGATTGCTGTCATCACAAAACAGCCCTGGACTGATACGCGGGGCAATTGAGTAGTCCCTTCCGTAATTTATCCACTCATTTGCATTTCAGTGACTAACGTTATCGACACTGCTTTGATATAGAGCGGTATCTCAGATACATTTTGTATAATTAGGCAAATCTTATTTAGCCTGGTCTGACATTAGAAATAAAAAAGGAAAGCTTTGGCAACAGGACCACAAGACGTGATTTTACTCAGATTGGCTCTGACTAGAAGAAAAAACATGCACTTGACAAACATCTTAATAGTTTTGAAAATGTGTTTAAACACAGGCAATTTGCATTACTAACTTTATCAAAAAAATAGTCCTGTACACCAATGAGAAGATATAGCTAACAACCCTCTTGAAATTAATGTAAGATGTGGTGGTTGTTGTTGTTTTTTTCTTGCAAAAGGTTAGTGAAAGGCCTGAAAAATATAACTCCTGCTGTAAGCCTGATGAAACAAATGTGTTAAAACCAGAGGAGTACAGCTAAAGTGTTGAGCAAGTAGGTCTGCATATATTTTACACGGCTAACCATTGTCACATTCACAGTACAGGGAGTTAAAACTTCACTGTAATTCAACACTTCATTGTTAAGACAATTGAGATCATCTCCGTATTTAAAAACCCGAGTGAGTATGTTTACCAAGTAGTTGGCAGTAACACACAAAGAGCCTCCTCTCTTTTCTTTACAACAGCACTGTAATGTGGGTGTTCAAGTTATTTTTTGTAACTAAACGTACTGATTTACGGAGCTAATTACCATGCAACGTGGAGTTGCATTATAATGTTGCAAAATACGCGTTATCTAACATGATCGTTTCACGTTAAAAGATTTTTAAAAACAAGCTGGAGTCCATAAGCAGAAAAAATAAGACACACACAGCGTACTTTAGCTTAGCCATCATCTGTGGAAAATGGCTCTTCGCCTCTCTTACCTGGCCTGTGCTTCGTCCAGGCTTTCGTCGGTGATGGCCATTATTTGCTGTAGGATATCCCCTATGTCTTGTTGAGGCTGACCGAGGGACTGCTGTTTCCTGACCGAGTCTGGGTCTCCTACATCGGCTTGTTGTAGTCCACCGAGTCCGGTGAGACCCGTCATCATCCTGGTCTGGTCATCCATACTTTCAAAGAAAACTCGCCGTTTTCCTTACTCGAAGAATACACACAAATAGCTAGCCAGTTAGCTAGCCAAGCAAACTACTCTCTACGACAAAATCATACAACACTTCGTCTTATATATCCCGACAGCGACGATTAAGTTGAGAGCTGTTGTCATTAAAAAAATAAAGGGAAAGCAGATCGCACAAACACGCTTTACATTCGCTTGTTTTTTCCCCCTCTCTTGTACTTCAAGTCAATAAACGCGGCCAGGCTAATGTTAGCTAAGCACCGAGTGAAAAGCAGCTAGGTTTAGTAGCTGTAGCCCAGCAGAGAAGCAGCAGGGACACACATGCATAGACTGTGGGAGCTTGCCAACAGCGCCTCGCACATTTTTGGAGAAGAGGAGGAAAAAAATGTTTAAAAAAATAAAAAATAAAATAAAAATAACAATAAATAAAACACTCTTCACGTCAAAAAATGTTTCTTGAAAATAAAAAATCGCCTATTATTAAAAGAAATAAGACGCTGACACCTTGACTGAGGTGGTTTCGGACCGTCTAGCTCCAATCAGAGATCTGTGACCAAAACAGACGACGGGTTGCATTGTTGTTGATGTCGCGGGAGGATGTGGGATGTTATAGGCTGCGAGAGCGAGGGTGCGTAGCGTTGACCATTGAACTCATAGCACCGCACAACGAGAGCATGCGGGTGTGTTAATCAGCTAGACTATTATAGAAAAAATAGATAGATACGTCTCTATATTAGCTGACCTAATGTAGGCAAGTGTGTATAAAATATCATCATCATGCTTATAACATTTTATCCCTCTCTCCAGGTGATACCACTTCTACAGATGGATAGCCCCTTACGTCATCAGCATTTCTTGTCCTATCATAATTGGTTAATTGGTTTTCTTATTAATAGCTATACGGTTTAGAAAACACTTTGAAGTGATTGCTTTTAAAGGACGTGGGGTAACAAGGACAGTAAAAAAAATAAAAAATAAAAAGTCTGTGAACATACCAACTTCAATTCACCCTCCATATCTCAAACTAATTCATATTGTGTATACTGTATCTTTGTCTGTTCTGCTATGTGTAGATGTATATATTTTTTAAATGGTTAACTGCACATATTTAACTATATATCACCATCAGACTGTATTGTGGACAATGCTTTTACTGACTGTTTGTATTAATGATGATGTTATTTATAGTTCATCATATTATGTTAATTTTAATATTATTTCTTTGTCTGTTTCCTCTTTTTTATTGTGCTTGGCTAAGCTGTTGAACTGCCCGGGGACTACACATGAAAACTATCCTCTTGGCTAGTGGTGGGGAGTAACTAGTCACATGTAATGGCGTAATTTAATTACAAAATGAATGTAACTGTAATCCACTACAGTTGCTGAGAAAAGTGTGTAATACAGTAAAGTTACTCACGAAAATGTTTCATGATTAGAAAGGGGGGTACATCTGAAGTCAGACCTTTAAGATTTTGCTCAGGAGGAGGGTTTTTTCCTAATTTTTTAAAAATATTTAACATGTTACCGAATACATATATTGCTGTTTTTAATTCTTTGAAATCAATATTTTTTTATATTTTGTAAATAAATCATGGCATGGACCTTATTTGGAGCACACATGGGCTTAAATGGTGTCACAGTACCAATAAAGCCCATGCCACACTTCTGACTTTTTTCATGAAATATCTTTATTGTATATTCCAAAATCTACTCAAGCTAATTAATACGTTTTCAAATGAGAGATAAATCTGGCTTTATAAGAAATGGTCTCCCTTATAAATCATGTCAGTATCCATGAAAAACACCTGAACTTAGATTTTGGTTGGCTTAATAGGTACACTTACCATAACAGTTGAAAACATTTGTCAGGAAATGAGAAAAGTAATCAAAAAGTAATGTAAATGTAATAAGTTACACTACTTTGATTAAGAAATTGAAATACTTACATTACTTATTACATTTAAATAGGGTAACTAGTGATCTGTAACCTATTATATTTCCAGTAACCTTCCCAACCCTGATAAAATGTTTGTGACACAGCGTCCTGCACTTTATCCCTCCAGATGACACAACTCTCACGGCGTAGGACTTCAACAGATGGAAAGCCTCTTACGTCATCAGCATTTCTTGTCCTATCTTATTTGGTTAAACCCTAATTTTTGTTGTTTATGTAAGGTCAGAAATTGCCTTCCAAACAGAGTGAGTGCCGTAGAAAACTTTGAAGTGAATGCTTTTAAAATACAGGGGTGGTGTGCTCTTTAACGAGGACAGTAAAAGTCTGTAAACATACCAACTTCACTTCACCTCCATATCTCAAAATAATTCATATTGTGTATACTGTATCTTTGTCTGTTCTGAAATGTGTAGATGTATATATTTTTTAATTGTTAACTGTACATATCCTGTTAATACACACATAGTGTATTTATGTACTTGGTATTCATGGTCATGGACACACATTGTTTTTATGTCAATATGCATCCACACAGCCGTCATACTTCTATTTATATTCAGTTTTTTTGCACACGCATAGTTTTTACTTTGTCAATATGCGAGCACATACACCCCCCTACACAGAAATGTAAATTACTGTCCCTTTCTTGCACTAGTTTGATTGTGTTTATGTTTATTGTACTGTGTCTGTTGACATCTGGACCACACTGAAATCCTTGTACTTGCTACTTGGAGAATAAATCTGGTTCTGATTTTTATCTGAGCTCATGACGAGTTAGAGCTGTAAACATTATAAAACATAGTTAATTGTGAAATAATAACTAATGTGTTGGAGCCAAAAGGCTTGCAGACAAGAAGAGACCACTTCAAGCCTCTGTGATTGCACAGATTTTCTTAAAACGTTTTTTGAACAACAGCAGGGTTAAATTATACTACAGTCACTTTAAATATACATTTACCTTGCTATGTCACTGCTGTTTACACTGCTGTGTAGAACCCTGTGTACTGGTACACTCAGCCTTCTTGCTACTGATGCTATGACTCTCATACTTTAGTACTTTCTTTAAAAAATGTATACTTTTAATTATAGTATTCATTGTTATTAGCTGGTATTTTCTATATGTATTCTCGTGCAATTTTAATGTGTTGTTTCTTGTTTTCATCTTATTGCACTGGGACGCGAGCAATCTTAATTTTGTTCCTTTGCATGTATTTGTCGAAATGACGATAACATGAAATGTGTAAGCCACAGTAATCTACCCCTGCTCATAAGTGTGTTGAATAGAGAGAGAAAAAGAATATTGAAAGGAGCACTGAACTGCTCTTTGCAAGTCACTTCATAAATTGTGCCCTAATGTGAATGTGAGGGTAAAATTTGTAAATTTCAAGTGCAATATACAATCTCAAAGCAAAACAGTCCAACCTAAAAAATATCATTCTGTCCTAAAACCCCTCGATGAATGAAACATCCCATCAGTTTTCAGTATGAAAATGTTGACAGCACAGATTGAAAACAAGTGTCCTTGTTTTTTGCAAACTGGGCAATTCTGCTGTAGTTTATCACTCAGATCAGAGAGACAGCTTTCCAAGACGAATGGCTGGCTGAATGGATGTGGAGGAGAGCTGCAGCAAGCCTTGCTGTACTGAGAAGAGATGATGGGTGTGCATGAGGTAGTAGGACCAAACTGGCAGTGGTTTATGCTGACTCTCCACACATCCATCTACTACAATCTGTAGCTAATCAATCTAAAGTTAGAGACAACTAGAATAGAAAATACAGTAAACCTAAACAGTAATTGTTCTTTGCATGTGCATATAGTACAAGTCACAATTCAGGTTTCTTAGTAGTTGGCTTATACCAAGCAGTGAGTTTCAGCCATTGTAAAGAAAGTAATTACTACTACAAACAAACTTCCAATCCTTTACACTTCACGGTTTAAATGATATATATAAACACATATGTAATAACAAAAGATACCCTCCCTTTCTTTTATTTAAATAATAGTGTACAAACAAGAAACCAGGAGAGCCTGGTCACACCCAAGCACCTTTATCCAAATTTGCAAACCAAACACTTGGAAAATAACTTCAAACATGCAATTTACTGGGGGTCACTGAGGTTGTTTAAAGGTTTTATCATACAGTTTTAAGTGAAAGCTGCAGGGGTTAACCATCTAATCCCAAAGTAATTGTCACTGTTAAGAGAAGCCTTCCTCAAAAGTAAAATGGCAATGACAGTGGCTTTGTAAACTTCTTTGTGTTTTATTGTTGGTGATTCATTTAAGGATCATTTCTGTGAAAATTCTATTCATTTGGATGCTAAGGCTGCCCTCCTCTCACCCCACAAGCATCAAGCCTCATTTTCATCTAAATAAGAATCGATCTCTCCTGCTGTGCACCATCCTCCCTTACTCACAACTCTCACGGTCACAACCCCACTTGTCTTCTCTTTGCTTGTCCCTTATGCTCTCCAGTCACTCCCTTGAATACAACCCCAAGGAAATTTCTCCATACTCCATGTTGGAGATCATAACAGCAGATCACATAAAGCCATTCACACTTGTTTTCTGTTGACAGTGAAAGTGGTTTCTTTTTGCTGTAATCATCAAATAAATTAGGTGGAAACATTAATGAGTGAATGGTTCCAGGAGATAGGAATGATAGCGGACAAAGCTTTGACTGACTGGTACAATGTCAAAGCTTCGTTCTGCATCAGTGACCCAGCCAAATGCAAGAGATGGGGGTGAGTCACTGTGGGGGGAGGGGCCTCCTCCTGAATGGTCAGGGGACACTGATGAAGTGAAATAGATGCAGCACCAAAAAGAGCATAAACGTGACTGAGGATGAGCACAGAAAAGGAAAGCTCATAAACTAAAGACTACAGGCAAAGTAAAGAGCACGATCCTCCTGGAGTCAAACTGTTTTATGGTTAGCATGTATCTTAATCTTTATATTTAGAGATTTCATGTTGTACAAGTCCATTTGAAAGAACAAGTGGTAATTTATGCAAAACTACATTGTCACTTTTGACTAGTTTTAAATTATACCTAATATGTTTACGGGGTTCTCATATTTTTTTTAGGACATTTATAAAAACAATACTAATCACACTCAAAGATGTAATTTCAAATATATGTCATAAGATCACATTTTAAACAATCTATTTTATAAAAACAAAATCAGATTTTATTTTTTTCTTAAATGAAGACTGACCATTTACCTTGTTTTGCAAGATGTTGGTAGCTGTCAAATGTTTCTCTTGGCAGTTCCAGTTTACACAGCTGAGAATGCTTTTAATTAAGGCATAACAGAAAAATCCACTCCAGTCATTCACTAGGCATGTTACAATTTTATATAAACAGCCACTGCCGCCTGCTGGTTAAAAGCATGAATTACCTCAACTAGCTCTAATATGAATCCTGCTGCTGCGGATCAAAGTGTTCTGACATGGAAAGCATAAAATGTGTTATAAAACATGTCAGGAAAGACAGAGGAGAAGAAACTAGTACACATATATGGGCTTCATATACAAGTCATTAAAAAACATGGTCCAGTAGAGGGCTGGTTGCTCGCGCTTGCCTCCAGCCAGAATGACTATGTAGTTGCCGATGATAGAGGTGCAGCCATTAAGTTCCTGATGGGGTCAGGTGAAAGAGTCTGGAATCCCGCCTCTGCAGCTGTTGGGAAAAAAAGTAACAAAAATGAATTTAGACTGCAAATCATTGGTTAGAGGACCAAAATAATTTCATACAAAGGATTACAAATAAAGAAAATCATTACCCAATCGGGCACTGGTATTTTTCACAGATAACTGTGACTGCTTCTTGATAGCCAGAAGTTCTCTGACCATCTTACGTTGAATGTCCATCTACAGATAAAAAGATCAAGCACACATATACACACAAAAAAAAATCAGGTTTCCAATGTTTTTGATGAGGTCAGGTATCTTCATATTCAAGGAATAGTTTAATCCTCCTGAAATCTTGACATTAAACTTAAGTATTTTTTTCTGTAGCATTAAATATTCATGACTAAATAATCAACGATAAAAGTTATATTTAGGAAAATGCATTCTTATTTATCCAGAGTCCCACACTCAATAACTCAGCTACTCTGCAGTTTGATAAGCATACAGCTCTACAACTGTCATCACATTTGAAACCCTGATTGGTACACCTTATTTCAACTGAGCCACACAAAGGCCAAAAACACATCTGTTCAAACTACAGCAGATAATTGTTCTTGTTGTACCTTATTATCATAGTAATACGATTATAAACAGGGTTTCAGGACCTTTAATCTATTCAAGATTTGTTGGTGTTTCATCACTCTAACAGCCAAATAGTTCTTCCTCTATTGTTTTTTTGCTAGCTTTAATGTTTTACTATACAGATGGCCTATTAGAACATTTGATTTAGTTTTTAGTAGTAATATAAAAATGTAATTTCAAACGTACAATCATCTCCATAGTGTCAAGCATTGGCCGTTGTCTACTTAGGACAGCGCGGTAATCAGGTTTGCTCTGGATGAATTGGTACTGTGAGGACTGGGCCACAGATGTAGAGTCTAATGATACACCTCTCTCTTGTCCCTGCTCCACTTTGCTGTAACAAATAGAGAAAACATTATTGGCACAACTTTTAGAAGACAATATCAACACTTTGTATTCCTCAATGACAGCAAACATTTTCACCTTTCCAATTCTTCTGCCTTACTCTGGTGTTTGTTCTGCAGTACTTCCCAAGCCTTACATTCAGCCTGAAGCCTAAAACACAGCACAGATTAGTAAAAAAAAAAGGAGCCTTGTGTGGTGAATCACACTATGTTTGCTTTATATTTGGTTTGTATGAATAGTCTGTGTCTGGTAACTAATCTTTGAAAATAAAACTATATAAGTTACATTACAAAATAACAATAAATATACCTGTTGATGGCTTTCTGGATTTTTTCCACAGCTCTCTGCGCTTCGGGATCACTAGAACTGACATCAAATAACATAAGTAGAAATGCAGTATTAAATACAAATACAAAATAACAAAACAATAAATATAAGCCCAAAAGAGTGCAAAATAAATCAAACAACTTTCAATACCTAGCCACACTGGCAGGAAGTTGATGACTCTGTGGTTCACTGCGTATGCTTTTGGCCAGACAACCCCACTCCTTCTGCATGTGCTCAACTACACCAAAGAAGACAGAGTATAGAGATTACTAAAATAAGTATTTCTATGACAGACATTTAGCTGAAGTAAAAAAGCTCTGTGAAATATGTACAAAATTAAGCAGTGCAAGCACTAACCTTGTTTTTCAAAAGACTCCATTGACGAATTTGGTACTGACTGGATCAAATTTTGAGTTCTTTCTATTGCCAGCTTGAGACAAAGCAGAGAGTTGATTAGAGAGAGATCCATTAGAAATGTGAGTTATGAGCAATGTCAATTAACTGTATGTGGCCCTATAGACTACTGTAACCACTAACCTTACAGTTAACTCATTATGGCTACAGCCTTATGTTTCGTTAAGCACCAACTGGTTCATCATTCAATTCCCTTTCCAATGAAATTCAGTTAAGTGAAAAAAGAAATTCATCACAGCCAATCACACCTAGATGAAAGCAACTTATAAGCAGACTGCTACTTTTTTCACATCTTGTTAGGTTTATCCCAGTGAAGTTAATACTATACACTCACCGGCCACTGCATTAGGTACACCCGTGCAATCTAATGCAATCCAATGCAACAGATCTACCACAAATTTTGCTTTTACGAAGCAAAGACATTTCCAGTTTTTGCTGATATTGGTGATAATTCTACTTAATGTTTATTACTATGGTCATAGTGGGTGGTGGTGGTGTACTATGGTGCATTATATTCATTGTAATTCCTAATATTTTATCTACTCCATTAAAATACTTGAGGGGGGAAAAATATTAGGAACACTTTTCAAGATAATGCAATCCATCCACTGCAACCTCAATAATAAACAACAAAAACGTCTGCTTCATAAAAGCAGAGTTTGTGGCAGAGCTCTTGTATTGGACTACATTAGGTTGTACAGGTGTACCTAATGAAGTGGCTGGTGAGTGTAGATAGGACCTTTTGAACTCACCTTCATCGCAGCCTCCATCAATTTTTCCAGCCTCTCTTGCTGTGATAAGGATGTACTTATGCTCCTGCACAAAACTACACAAAACACACAAATACAGATATTTAAACTGATGAAAACAAATTATCATTTAGTGTCTTTTTTTAATTTTTTTTTACGTACTACAAATGGGTGAGAAAGCCACACTCTCAACTCACCCTGATATGGGTTTGGGAGGGCAGGGAGACTGCGTCGAGTTAGAGTAGCTCTCCTCCAGGATTTTCTCCTTGCAGTGGGGCTACCAGGTGGACTTGTAGGTCCCTCCGTGGTTTCTGTCTGCATTTCTTGTTTGTCTGTCTCTGAGTGTGCATCTCCTGTCTCTGGTGTCTGTGTGGTGGTGGGTGACTGGACGTCGGTTCGGGGAGATTTGTGTGGAGGGGCTGAGTCGGGGCTTGTGAATGAGCATCTTTTGCGTGTCTGATTCACCGAGTCCACCTTGTAATACACACACAGATCACACACAAAAAACTAACTAAGCAGCAGTGACTCGTTTGCAATGATTAGCAAGCTGTTAGCTCATGGATTAGCTGGGGTGCTGTTTTCTAGCTAATGTCAAGTTTGCATGTCAGTACAAATGTCTTACCTCATTCTGAGTATCAGCAACAGCGACATTTCCGCAACTGCAAGATCATTTTTTTAAGATTAGCTACTTCATAATTTTACTTTAGACACAGAGAAAACATGTAAGACCGTCAAACATTCTTGTTGTTGTTCGCTGACAACATTTGACGTAATGTTAATAAGCACAGAGGCTCAATTTGCTTTTGGGGAAACTCAGACAAAAAAATAACAATTTAGCTTAAAAAAAACTTTCCTGTATTTTCTCAACATTGTTGTCTCGCTTGTAGCAACTGTTGGAAAAAAGATAAGATACAAACCCATTTTGTTCAGTCTCTGGTTGTTTTTCCGCCATCTTTTCTTTCAAATAGTTTTCTTCACCCGCGCTCAACAAGCCAAACCCCTTTACGGAGCTATGCATTATGGGAAATGTAGTGTGACGGCAATTAAAGCTACATTTACATTTTCATTATACAAAAAACCCCCACAATTATTCATGTTTTTCAGAATGAGTAGTGTAACTTTCAGTTACTTAATAGTGTGCCCAATAAGCCCACCAAAATCTAAATTCAGGTGTTTTTCACGGATACTGACATGATTTATAACGGAGATCATTTCTTATACAGACAGATTTATTTCTCATTTGAAAATGTATTCATTCATGCCATTAAATATAACTAGTTACTCCCTAACACTGATTTTGACCAAAGTCAAATCTCATGGTTGTTGAATGCCTACAAAAGTTTTCCTTGAGTTTAATCTTTTACACAAAACAGTATGATGCCGAGGAATAGGACATTGAAATCCACTAGAGACAATAATTTAGTAATTGAGTACTTTATGATACTGAATGAGCTGTAATAACATGTTTCTGTAAATACATGGCCTTTGATGGTAGAGGAATCCAGTCCTCTGGTTTAGATCCCCCTGGATCAAGTTAAGAGCCAGTGTTGACCTGTAAGTTCAAAGGGGCACCTGGGGCCCTGACCGTCTTTGTTCTCATTAGTTGGATTTCTGGTATCTAGCAGAATATTGCTCTAATGCCTTGGCCTCCAGAAGTCAAGAGCTTGTGCTCAATAGCTTTGACCCCTTTATGGCATTTCCCAAACACTGGTTATTTGTGTTTGCTATATATATATTTTTTGTTGGCAATATAGCAGTGGTATCTGACAAAAACACAACTGAGTAACACTCAATCACCTCTCTCACTAGTTTTCATTCATACATTACCCTCATCCAGTCATAATTTACAAACACCCGAGCTTTTCAGGAAACCACACTCACCTATGACGATATGTGTTATTTTCTCATTTCTTGTGTTTCTATCATTTCAGTTTATGGGCTGACCTTTTACACATCAATACACTCATTATCTCCAACTTAACACCCTCATAAAAGAGATGTATTGGAAATTGCAGTTTATAGTAAATGGACAAAATACCACATATTAATAAGTATGAATAAGTTTTTACGATTGCCTCTTAGACGGAAATACAGGTTTCTGGGTATCCAGATGCCTGCTTTTTGCTATTCTGATTTTGTGTGTTTGTTTTAATGTTGTTTAAATGGTCAATCTGGTCATGTGCATTGTCCTTGTAAAAATAATGAAAGGGCATGTTTCATTTTGGCCTGTGTCATGCACCCGATGAGACGAAAGGTTTCATTAGATACATTTCTTGTATATTTTACCCCATCACTCCTTACTTACCTATTTCTGTAAACATGATAATTCATGACCAGCTGGGCATGCTCAGCGCTTCCATGTGCAGACACATCAGTACTTGTAAGATGACAAAACACTTGACAGACTTCATGATTTGTATTTGTAAGTCTTTTTATAAGTCTGTTAGAGATGTTTTTCACTTTTTACAAAATCAAGGAGAGGAATCAAAAAAACCAAAACACTTTGCAATTCTCTTGGAGAATGCCTCTTTTGTGTGCCTGTATGTTTCACTCTGGCTGGCACACAGTCTTGCACTCCACTCAATACTGCTGTCTTCATGGCCTTGTAGAGCAGCGGGGAGGGGAGGGAGGGCGGGGAAGAAAAAGACTTAAGTGTAGAAAAAGGGAAGAATTTAAGACAACAGGAAAAAGAATTTAAACACAGAGCAGAAACAGAGATAGGTGGGAAGGGGCAGAGTAAGACGAGGGAAGGGATACACGGAGTGTACAGTACTGCACGCCATGACTGTCTCAGCTGTCTTGTGCTTGTCACACAGCTTTAATTCTCTTCATTCTCCAATGTCTTCTCTCCCTTTACAGTTTGGTTGATAAGGGAAGCGGTCACTGTTGGCACTGAGTTCAACAAGGCAGCCTGAGAGTTCCTTTGCCAAGCAGGAACTGCAGGACACGGTCCACCAGCAGAGCGACGACAAAGTCCACCACCAGAACCTGGGCAATGATTAATTTGAACTGCAAGGAAGTAAATAGGAAGCAGGTTACCTCATTGGGTACAGCATTGTTACAAGGCTATAGCAGCAAAACAATATATCGTAAAATAAGTCAAAAGACTCATTATGTCTGCTCACCTCAGTTGGAATATCTACAAGGGCAAACTGTTCGTTGAATTCTGGTGAGGAACCAGTAAGAAGTCCCACAATCGCTAAACCAGACAGAGCGATACTCCATAATAGTGGTCGATTCTCGCTGAGAGACTCCATGAAAGGATGACCCTATTCAACACAACAAGAAATGCATTGAGTACATAAAATGTAAGAATAATATATATGTACTTGGTCAATACTCAACTAGCCACTAAATTATTGATCATAAAATAGTCAATTATACTTTAGAGAATGCAGGAACAAATAACAGCAATGAGAACAAGTACCTTGTAGTTAATGGCAAAGGTGGCCATCTGCATGGCCATGGACATTATATACACGGTGCTGTTGATTAAGCTGGGTTCAAACTCTTTGTATAGGTCTGCAAATCGATCCTCTCTGCAGAGAAAGGACAAAAGAAATGTCAAGTTTTAATTTGTAAAAGCAGAGCTGCTGTTCACTTGTTTCCTCTCTTCGCATCTCTTACCTTGGAGGACTTCTGCTCTGTGCCTCTTTGTAAAGGAACACCAGACTACAGAAGTGAACAGTAAACTGCAGCAGCACAGTCAACACCGTATAAAGATTGAAGATGTTTGGTAAGGGCCGCTCTCGAGACAATGTTTTCAGTGGCTGCATAAACAGGAGGGAAAAAAAATTAATTTGATTGCTGTCATATACAATCAGGATGTGTCAGTAAAGATTAACTTGGGTGGTCGAGTGGTTAGAGTGCATGCCATATACGCAGCAGACCCCAGTTCGAATCCCAATCGGAGGTCCTTTGCTGCATGTCACACCCCCCTCTCTCTCATGTTTCCTGTCGGTCTACTGCTAAATAAAGGCGTCTATGCCAACAAAATCTTTTTTTTTTAAAAGATTAACTTGGCTAAATCACATACATGCAGTATCTGTACATCCTTATATACATTCTCACCTTTGACCTAGAGATGAAGAGGAAGCATCCGGCCAGCAGCAGGCCCTGCAGGGTTGCTTGGAAATCGCTGAACTTGACCCCCTCGAGGTAGAGTACAGACTGGCTGTAAGCTAACACCAGGGCGTTGAGAGCAAGGATCTTAAACATCTGTAGTGTTGTCACCAGAGTACAGCGGCCTTGCTTTATTACATGGCAGACTGTGGAAAAAGATTACGTGACAAGTTTCAGATGTTGGGGGCAGTTTTATGTTTGGATCTTTGCCAACTGTGTCAAAGGCTGAAATAACAAACGTGTTACTCACTGCACTGTATGGAGGAGAGTTTGGAGGTGAAGGGGGCAGCGATGGAGGCATCACCCAGTTTTACTATTTGTATCTGGTCCTCTTCAAGTTCACGTAAGACTTGACTGATCCTCTCCTGTTAAAGAACATACCCTGACATTTAGACTAGATCACTGCTAGTTTATTATTTCAATCAAAGGCAAGTGTAATCTCCTTTTTTTTAACCTATAATTTGGACTGCAGGCCTAGAATCAGAAAGGAGGCACTTGTACTTTCAGTATATTACAAAGACACACACCTTTTGTGCCGCAAGCTGCTCTTCTCTCTGAGCCATCACTCTTTGTCTGGCTGCCCTGGAGCTTAATTTCCCTCCTGAACTGACAGGTGGTGAAGGTCTGGTTTCTGTTATGGGAGCCTCCTTCTCTCTCCCCCGTTTCTTTCTATCAGGCATGCGCTCAGGAGCGTTGGCTAACAGTGCCACACCTGAGGGAAAAAGAAAATTGTCATACAGTATAGTGACACATAGAAATTTAGTCATGTGATCGGCAAATCTTACCTATGTGGGCATGCTTGAGAGCTCCAACATCATTTGTACCATCCCCACACATCAGTGTCACGTAACCCAGCCCCTTAAGACTGGTGATCACAAATTCCTGAAACACAATAGACAAACAGCTTTATACTTCCAAAACACTGTTAAAGTCCTTTTTTTATACACCATCAATCTGTCATACTAACAATAATGATTCCCTTCATCTCCCAAAATGCCCCTGAACAACCCCAAAGACATAAACTTAAGTTTTTTTCCAATTCCCATGAGGAAAAAATTAGTAATATCCCTTACTTAAAATAAATCACATATTTTAGGTTGCAATTGTACTACAATCTTCTTCCTTAATTCTACCTCCTCTATGAAGGATCTCAATGTATTATTGGTGAACTTAGTTACACAATCCAAATGACCAATACAGCATTTTCTGCAATATAAGTCCATTATAGGTATTGTTTAAAACCTCTACATAATGTCATGCTGTCTATGTATGACCAGGTGTCAACAGCTGTAGTGAAAATACACACCACTACACACCAAACGGGACCCAGAAATATGACGTCTGTTTCTAATAGTTAATTTTTTGCAGTCTTTTATAGTGGGCTTTTTTTTAAAGAGTAAACTTTCAAGAGACTTCCATTTGCTGCTTTTTCTTTTGACCTACCTTCTGCTTTGGACTGACACGGGCAAACACTCTTATGTGAGGCAAGAGGGTGTGGAGTAGCCGAGGGTCACAGCACAGTCTTGCCAGCCCCTCCCCTGTTACACACAGGTCAAACTGATGCACAAATGAGGAAACAGAGGGAGGGGGCAGTGGTACCTGCACAGTACCATCAATGGACTCCCACTGCCACTTACCTGGAAAAAAAAAAAAACATCAGTCGTACATAATTTTGCACTATATGTGTAAGTCCTTGATCATATTATCTACTGCAAATATATCACTACAAAAATCCTTGTGCTGTTTCGCTCAAATTTAAATATTGACATTGTTCTCTCAAGAAATAAATGTGATATTGTAAATTGATGACGTACCCTGACTGGGGCCTGGCTGCAATATAAGTGTGTGCTCTTTCTGGATGAAGTGGAGCTCTCTTGCTACATGGCATGCTGTTAAAGGGTTGTCACCTGTGATCATCACCACCTGACAGCAGAAGAAGAGGAATCATCAATCTTAAATATCAAGCAGTTTCAGTTTGTGTGTGTGTATGTGTGCATTAGCAGCTTATTTACATGATGAGATGCTTCCTGGATCTCTTTGATGACAGCCTTGCTGTCGCTCTTGAGGGGACAGGATACAACCATGAACCCGACGAAAGTCAAGTCGCATTCCAGAGAATTGCGACTCATCTCCCGGACCTGTGTGACACAACAACATCCATATCAGTTTCAAGTAAAATCTATTCTCATCAATCCAAAGAAATCTATTCAGAGAGAAGTTTTGAGTAAAATTAAATAAGAACCTGTTGATGACTGAGGTGTCCCATCTCTTTGTAACCCAATGCCAGTACTCTAGCCCCTTCTCGTGACATTTCCTTGTGGACTTCATCATAATTCGCCGGACACTCTGGAAACTACAATCACAGCCACGTTAGAACAAAGGTATGAAGGCATGTATTGGATAAACCATGGAGTATGTAGTAAGGATGTTATACATATGTACCATTCCTCTGAGTGTCTCTGGTGCTCCTTTGACAGTTGATATGTAGCAGAGTTCAGTAGATCCCAATTTCTCGTAGGAGGCCAGGACTGACATCCTCTTCAGAGCGCTCGCAAAGTGGAAACGCTGGTGGATCTTAAGTCCCTGGGTTTTGATGCTACGTGGGAATACCTTTTCATCTGATCAAAGACATGAGTGTCAGTGAGGCACACACACAGTTATGCCTTTTGACATTAAGAGCAAAGGTATTCAAATGGATAATCATCTTTTTCTTTTTGTAAGTGAGGCCACTAACACGTCATTTACTGTGTAACATATACAGTTATAATGAGGAAATATTTCCCTGCCATTGAAGACAAGCATTACTTTAAGGTGCACTGGTTGCATTACACAAAAAAGCAAAACAGCTTTGGTGCAGCCACAAAGACTGAACTGCATTCAAAAATACATGCAAATTCGAGAGGGACGTGTAACTGTATGCCGCCCAACACATCAATGAGCGTGTTCTCTCACACACAGCTGCCACTGATTTGAACTTTACTTTTCGTGAAGGTAATTTCCTTGTACCTTTAGTGAGGGTCCAGTCAGCAGCAGTTAGCATGGCCTTCTCCAGCGGATCTCCGACCAGCTGTCCATCATCCAGAGTGACTAGTGAGTGACAGGTGGCCACTACACGATGTGTCTCAACTGGGATCTCAGACACCGGCATCACCTCCTTCCCCTCTCTGTCATAAACGCAAATTGTAACTAACTTAAAATATAGCACAGAGTGGTTTGCATTTGAACATCACAAATTAGGCTGGATTGGTAACCGCTAAGAATGGAGGACAGTGTCTACCTGAGGCCTGCTACTCCTCGTACCACCAGACTGTCACTAGTCAGTGTTCCGGTTTTGTCAAAACAGCAAACCTCCACTTTCCCTGCAAATGGTATCCTGAAGGGCTCTGTACAGAATACATCTGAGCAAGAGGAGGAAAAGAAGACTCAAATGAATCACAGCTGTTGCAAGCTTATGTTATAGGTTGTTTCATGCAGCTCTCTACATATATGCAGAACAGGAACACACAGAGACTTACAAAGTTTAGCCAGAGCGATAAGAGATGTGTTAACTGCCAGAGAAAGCTCTATGGGGAGTTCTGGTGGAACCACTGAGGTGAGGATAAGCGTACACTCCAGAAACAGCTTGTAGCGGTTCCTGCTGACATCTTTGGTCCCTGAGGGAGTAAGAAGAAGGAGTAAGAACAAAGATAGTCCTAATTAGATATTACTTATGCCCTCACCTCCAGCTATTAGCTGTGACTTTGACTATGATTATGTCTGTGTTAAATTACAGTTACAGTCCACCCTGTGCACCTCACCTTCTACCCACACATAGACGGCTGCAGCGATTGCAAACACAAGGAGGAAGAGGATGAAGATGAATGTCTCCAGGTTGTTTGCTGTCACTCTCTTCACACCAAAGAGGATGGTCCGCAATAGTTTACCCTGGAAGCAAGTTTGTCCACACAGTAAGCAGACATTCACAGCTGGCTCAATGTGTCCTTCAGTGACGTGATGTCTGATACAAATATAGAAAAATAGCTAAATATAAAATAAAGACACTACAGCAGCTCCTCACCTGAGAGGTGTAGAATCCTGTTCTCAGCACATAGGCCACACAGCCGTTGTCTACAGCTGCACACAACATTAAGGAAAAGATAAATGAGCTTGAAACTCGTTTTAAAAAGATGGAAGACAGACGTACTGTTGAATTACTGATTCACCAAAATATGTTATTGTTAACAGATAAATCATAAGAGGAATATTCACTTACGTTTGAGTCCAGCGCTGGCCTTTAAAGGGGGGCTATGTTGGACCACTTTTGTCCCCCCAGAGATGATGTGGAGTCGAGAATCTGTCTGAAGATCCAGGATCCTCTCTGGGTCCAAGTCCTCCACTGGCTCCTACACACCCCATAATATCAGCAGTTATTATGATTACTATGTTATTATTATGACACGTAACACATTTGTAATTATAGTTATCATGACATTAATTGAGGTTTACACTCAAAAGTCGCTGCCCTCAGCACTGGGTTTATTATGTATGTAAGTTTGCCTCTAACCTTCATCTGAGGCACAGACTCTCCGGTCAGCATGGCCTCATCCACAATGCATCGGCCCCTGAGTAGCAGCACATCACAGGGTACCAAGTTGTCCTGAGGCGAACGTCCTGTGAAGCCGAGAATACACATGTGAAACACCGACAGCATCACATAGTGTCGAGAGAAGTAATAAAATGTTGAAAGGGCACTTACCTATTGAGACGATGTCACCAGGGACAAGATCATCACTTGATATTGGTCTCCACTTGCGGTTACGGTACACCTGTCAGAAAATACACTAACTTTAAGTGGGATACTTTAAAGACGTGAGAAATATACTGTTGATAGAGTTTTGTGGTGCAAAATAAAATGTTTGTTTATCATTTCTGTATACTAAAATCCAAATGTGTCAAAGCTTACCTGGATCATGTAGGGCTTGTTCCCCATGCGGCGGATCTCAGACATATTCCTCATTTGCTGCTGGACCAGGGAGGCTTCAAATGCCACCAGCATGAACAGTGTAAAAACACTGTAGTACCAGTACTCATCCAAACACCACAGCCCCACACAGAACACCTGTTGAATGGCAGAGGACAGCTGACTTTATATGGGTAGGTCAACAATTTAATCATCAAAGTATTCATCACTTATGACCCACAAGGAGGGTATGGTTGTGAATGTATCTGCAGAGACTCTGCTGTCAGCCTGTGTTTTCTGTTTATGTTGCTGTTTTCAGGACGCTTCAGGGCATCAACCTTTGGGCAGTTGGTTTGTAGCCCCCAGCCAATAACAATGCACAGGGTGTATGTTTGGGACTGATGTCTCTGTCTCTGTGTCATGGATGAATAAAGAGCTTCAGGTCTGTGTGTCTGCTTGTGTCTGAATTGAATGTATCTGATTCATGGATTCTCAACAATGCTGTCTCTTCATTCACTCTCTAGCTTGCTCAACCACCGCTGCTATCTCTCACTTACTTGTTGAGCTAGGAGGAGCAGCCGACTTTGAATCCTGCATAGTATAACTTCAAAAGCAATTTTTACAACAAAACATGTGAAATTATATAAAACTTTCCCTAGCACACATACCTGGAAAACAAAAAAGGGAGCTGTGGCCCTCTCTTTAAATAGCTCGAGGAAATCTGGCACCATCATCTCAGCACGGTTGGTGCCATAGCGCTTTTCTGCCGCTCTGAGTTCAGTCTCCTCCTGGTAGCCACGCCAAGACTGAAAGTGGCCCATTGGGTGGTTGATGGGAAATGCAATTGGAAGGAAACATTTCTTTTCGTTGTGGTCAAAGGTGTAGCAAATCTTTTGAAACTCAAAAGACAAAATCCCCTCTCCATTTTCATCCTGTTGGTCAGTAGAAGAGAAAGAGAGAAAATGTAAATGCCAGCCTTCATTCAAGAAAGGTGTAGTAGTATTTTCTAAGATGTCCCCCTGAACACAAGAGAAAGAGTTAGCTCACTAGTTTAAATCTAAGTTAAGATTTAGTATGACAATGTGACAATGATCATGATTTCCTCTAAAAAACAGAAGAGTATCAAAATAGTGATATGTTTCTTTAGACAACATGTCCAATCACAAATGGAAATAATAAGTGATGGCAATTTTACAGTTTATACAGACACTGCAGTGACTGGATGTTAAACAACTGGTAAACTTGTGTGTCAAAACGTGATCTTTGCAATCAGGGAATGAGAGATCTTGAATGTTACTCACTGAGACATCTTGGAGCATGCTCAGAGAAAAAAAATAAGAACTCACCTGGTCCCTCTGTAGTGCTACGAGCTCAGCAGATCCGTTATTGGGGGTGGGTATAACCTTTGCCAGCATAGCCTTGTTTGGATCTAGTTCCTGTGTATACAAATGAACAGGTGACAAACTCACACACTGTGTCACGTCACTGTTATTTTTGGTAGAGCTGTGTGCCTCTGCAGCTTAGCTTATCTTTTATCAGACATACAGCCCTGACATACAGTTGCTTGATCAATATGAAAATCAAGCTCAGTCATAGCGTTTTTATTTGACTGCATCTTTGAAGAGTTGATGCAAATCTAAAATGTATTTTCCAGGAGAATCTATAATATCTTGTATAACTGCTTACAGATGGAATACACAAAAAGCAACATGTTGATTACTATTTATGATCAGGTATTACTTTAAATATTGTGTCATGAAGAACAAATTCACCTGTTAAATTGACAGTGCAAAATGGCGTTACCAGAAAAATCTGATCCCAAAATGAATAAAGTGGAATGCTAGTTGAAAATAACAGCTTCAGTTCAATTAATGCTTAATGGTTTTCTTACTTTATCATTATCCACTATTGAAACTTCATGTAAGATTGATGAGATGAGAGTGTCATGTAGGTTTTTAAACCTCTGTGGCAGAATGAAAACATAGCATATTCAATGTTTGATAAAAGTGTTATAAATACATGTATCCAGGATATTAGGTCCACAAGCCCCAGATAATCTCTATACATGGTACGTAACATTAACACAACTTGTATTATTGTTGTTATTATTATTATTCATGGTTGAACACTGCATCACTGCATTGCTCACCGGCCACTTTATTAGGTACACCTGTGTAATCGCATTCAATCAAATATAAAAGCTCTGCTATAAATTAAACTTTGTATAAGTTTATACATTTTCAGTGTTTGTTAACACTATCCAAAAAAGCGATAGTTCTACTTTATGTTTATTACTGAGGTCGTTCTAAGTGGTGGTGGCATACTGGAGTGCATTATATTGACAGGTGTTCCTAATATTTTGCCTCTCTCATGTTATGTTAATGGAGTGGACAAAATATTAGGAATACCATTCAATATAATGCACCCTAGTACACCACCATCACCCACTATCACCTCAATAATAAATATATTAGATATATATTATATATATATATATATATATATATATATATATATATATATATATATATATATATATATATATATATATATATATATATATATATATCTAATATATATATATATATATCTAATATATTTATTATTGAGGTGATAGTGGGTGATGGTCCCTCTATATATATATATATATATATATATATATATATATATATATATATATATATATATATATATATATATATATATATATAATTATCACCTTCCTGACAATGTTAACAAAAATTGAAAATGTATGGGCTTCTTAAATGTTGGATTTATAGCAGAGCTGTTGTATTGGATTGAATTAGATTGCACAGGTGTACTAATGAAGTGGCCAGTGAGTGCATACTGTTTATTCCAGCATTTTATACATTTCATCTCATCCTCTTTCATTTAAAATCTAATCTGTAGCACATATTTTACTTTTTTTTTTTTTTTTTTTTTTTTTTTAAATGTATGTCTTTCTCATATTGTTTAAGACTATGCACCACAACACCAAGGCAAATTCCTTGTATGTGCAAACATACTCAGAAATAAACCTAATTCTGACACATTTTCTGAACTAAAACGAAAATAAAAATACGGAAATGAAAGCTCTGTCAGTGCAATGGTTACACACACATCCCTCAATAAAATTAAATGGTGTTGTTGAAGGTCTCAAACCCCACACCTGCCCATCTGTAGTTCCTTTAAGCAAGACACAGACACCTGGGTTCACGCTGATCCTGGCCTTTGACCTCTACCTACAAGGATGCTGGTCTAAACAGGGACTCACTCATGCACATCAGTACACTTCAGTTGTGTTATTGTTGTTATAACTCATGTTTACCTTGGAACAAGTGAGCCAACAGTGCGCATGGACAGACCAATAACCGGAGAGCGCCGTGAGGACGTGCGCGATCCCGATAGCTGCTAGAGCCAGGAGGCCTGCCTCCGGGTACTCCGAGGCTCCGTACACCCCTAACCACACGTACAGCCAGCCGGGGTAGAGGACAGCCAGGAACGGGAGGACGGTGCCGTGCAGCAGCCGAGGCCTCCGCCTGTACAGCGTCACCGAGCTCACCAGGTCGTCGCCGGTGCCGCTGTCATGCTGGTTGTGGTTCACAGAGGGGGCCATTTGCGTCTCATCCGGTCCATACATCCCGTCTGAAGCCACTCTCCCCTCTTTCTTGGCGTCGTTCATTTTACTTTGCTCGCCCCTCTGCCCCCCGCTATCATCCACCGCCACCCCGTCGTGCTGTAGTCGGTAAAAATAACGATTCAACACACGGAGCGGGTCTCGGTGAAGCTTCCACAGCCCGTTTACTGAATCGCTCGTTCTCTGACCGTTGCTTCCGCATACGTAAACACGCAAAGACACGTAACGCTCTCTCAGTACAGCGCAGCTAAACGTGGAAAATCAAAAAATAATCATCTTTTACACACTTACATTGCGTTTTTTAGGTTAAACGCCACACCACTTCTCTATAAGAAAGTTTATCTGATCAAATATAAACATAATTTGTTCTTTAATGCTGTAATTATGCGATTAAGCAGCTATCCCTTTAATAGCTGTGTCGTCATTGTAGGGGCGTGGCCAAAGCGTATGATTGACGCAAGCCTTAACCAATCAAATTAAAGTACTGTTTCATAATTTCCTATCAGATGTTAAAAGGGTGTGTGCGGCAGTGGATGCAGGACAGACATGGCACCACATGTTTAAGTGCTCGTACTGTAACCTTGATTGATCAGCTTCATCGTGTGAGACGAACCTAAAAGAGCAACATGTAAGACATTTAAATACCGCACATTTCAACACATTCTCTATAATCAATGAATTGGATTTATGCTGCAAATAAAGGCGTTTGCTATTTGAATCATGTATGCATTTTGAATAAATCTACGAAGTTTAATTTGCTTTTTTGCTGCTCGTTATGTGAAGTTGGGTAGGTTTGTTGGGCATATACACTCACTGGCCTCTTTATTAGGTACACTTGTGGAAGCTAATGCAATCCAATACAACAGCTCTGCTTTAAATTCTATAACTTATACAGTTTCAGTATTTGCTGGTATTGTCAGGAAGGTGATAATTCTGCTTTGTGTTTAGTATTGAGGTCATAGTGGGTGATGGTGATGTATTAGGGTGAATTACATTGAATGGTGTTCCTAATATTGTGTCCATTCCATTAATATACATGAGGTTAGCAAAATATTAGGAACACCAGTCAATATAATGCAACCCAGTACACCACCACCACCACCACTTTCTACGACCTCAGTAATAAAAGTAAAGCAGAATTATCACCTTTTTATGACAATGTTAACAAAAACTGAAAATGTATAAACTACAAAAAAGTAGAATTTATGGAAGAGCTTTTGCATTGGATTGAAGTAGATTTCACAGGTGTACCTATTGAAATGGCCGGTGACTGTGTACATATATATATATATATATATATATATATATATATATATATATATATATATATATATATATATGACAGCACTTGCATCTGTTACCTCTCAGGCAGGCTGCTATGGACATCACGGCAAAGTACTGCCACAAAGAAATGGAAGCTTATGGTTCATGCGTGGCCTCCAACCCATCAACATGGCAGCACAAGTGTCATGAACTGAAGATGAAGGTTGCACAATGCACATCATCACAGTAAGGCTGCAACATGCTTGTGCACTCACTCCTATGTGACCCTTGACACCCTCACACCCACATTGAAAGATAATTGGGGGGCAAAAAATGCATATTTGTATCTAACTCCTACGTTTGTTTTGATAGCCCAGTGATCCAGAAGATCAGACAGGACTGTTCTAAGGAGTTTATGGAGTTTGAGCAATGTCTCAGGGAAAACCAGGGGCAACCTTCCTCCTGCTCACCACATGTGGCTCGCTTTCTGGGCTGTGCAGAGACAGTGGACCTCAGTGAAGTGGGTAAGTCCTTGCTGGAATTAGCTGTAGATAACTCAAAGTCACGTATAAACAGCTCAAAATGGAAGTGAGTAAAACACAAGAGAGAGGAATGTGCACAGTGTGCAAGATATTAGCTTATTACTTGTCTCTTGAAGAAGCAGGGGTGTATTTTAATCACATCGCATGGTTTGTGCATGCTGGAAGATTTCAGACACGCAGTGGTAAAATTTCACACCAATAACACTAATTTGGTTATTATGTCAGAAAAAATGGTACCAATACTGCACCATTTTACATGGTATTACATTAATGGTCAACATAACAATATTTTCCATTTCTTTTTTCAGCTACGAATCCAGTACCTCAGCCGTCGTAGCACTCCTGCATCTTCCATCACCTTCAGATTACATTTGTCTCCACAGCAGCACAGATGGGCTGGTTTATAATGTGTTCCTGCCATGTTATGTACAGTGACTCTTATGTCAGCTATCAAATATAATCAATGAATGCAGTATCACTTTGAGTTAGACAGGTTGTGTATTTAATTAATGTATTACTCTTTTACCTCTCATGTAAGTGTAAGTGTTCATGTGAAAATGACATTAATACTTTCCTGTAAGCACAGGATATTTGTTTCATTAAAATTGACATCAGAAGTGTATTACTCATTTGGTGCAGTCATCCTCTGTTGTTTTCTGTTGCTCATGTAGGTCCCTCCCATCCTTTTCATCCCTGATTCAGAGTCAAATATTAAACTGGAATGTATCGCTCCCACACAAACTCTCCTGACTACTCAGTGACTGAGAAATAGGGAGTTTGGGAAGAAAGCAGAAGGAGGAGGCTGTCCACCTCTAATCAGTGGGACAACTGAGAGAGACTGGGAGACGGCGGGAGGGTGTTGAGTTATGAGCCCTGTGACCACCAAGCAGAACAGACATTTTCTGGTTGAATTATTAAAACTTTGAAGGGGGTAATAGAGGGGAAAAGGAATCCTTCCTTTCAAGTGTAATATATTCTGTTTACATCAGATGAGGAAGTGATCAGTGCACCATAATTTATCATATTTAGGACAAATGAGGCAGGCATACTTCAAAGATGAAACCGCAGATTGTATTGAAGATACGGCAACATTACATTCAAAGCACATCACCTGGCAGTCACTGAACATAAATGTAAGATAGAAACTCGCCTAATACCACACAAATAAGTTACATTCACAAAAATATCACTGTAAAAATACGATGAGTCAGTGATCAGAGTCAAAACATATTGCCATGAAAGAATGTCACAAGCTGTAGCCGATCACTGGCACCTAAATAAAACAAGTATCCTAATCCTATTTTATTCTGCACCACATTGTGAGATTGATCCTGATGCTTTCTGCACGACTTGCTGTCAAACTTTAGTCTGGAGGCTATTTATTTAAACCTACTTTGTGACACATAAATATCATGCTACAGTTTAAATATTTGCAGATTATCACAGAAGAAGGTACAAAATATCTACCTAGCGACATCTAATTTGAGATGTTTGAGAAAGAAATTTTTACAGAAAGTGACTACAACAATTAATTGTAACACAGTCATACTCACATTTACATTTGGAGCACATCATATTGTGCCCAGTGTCCTAAGTGTTGGGCAATATAGATCCATTGGTTGTTGTTTGCTGTTAGCGCTGCTTCTTGGTGATTACATTATAAAAGAAAAGGGAAAGCTAAAGCAGTAATCCTTTGTACAACCCTGTTTCCGTATAAGGCTCTTCTTATGACCCTGTAGTGTTGTCTAAATGCTAAAAAATGTGATTACTCTTTTGGTCCGCATTATACCTGTCATGCATTGCATTACTAAAAACTAAGTATGTAGTAGTAATATCATTCTATGTGGAGGTTCACTTCAAATTTGTCTTCCCAGTCAACGTTCTTGAAATCATTGGGCAAGTTAAAATGTAATCCTATCCAGCACAATATCCTGAGTTACGGCTCAGGTTACATAAACATACACACTAACCTGAGAGCAAAATTGTACTCCAATCCATATACAGTATTGTATACGCTGCAGTCTTTCACGCACAATAACTAAGCACTGGTCCTGTCAAAAGTGTTATGTAAGATACTCATTTAATTTAGACCCTCAGCTGCTCATAAGACGTGCCAAGGCTCCTAGCACGTAACTTGATTGATGAATTCACTTTCAACAACCAATTATCAGCTGTAATTCATGATATACATATCAATATGTGTCTTTTGTTTTTTTTGTTTAAAAGTGCCATGTAACTCATTCATTTCATTGAACATTACATAAATACAACAGGAGAAACTTAAGTCCTTTTACATATCTTGGACATTTACAGTGTCTGTATTTCCAGCATGTGATTCTTATCTAAGAAAGATGATGGGAACATTATGCTAATCTGCTGCAAAGTGGTATTATTAGTATGATTGACTTGTGATGATTTTTGTCTGTGATAAGGGGGTGTTTGGGTGTAGGCTGTTTCATGGAGAGTGGTCCCACAGGCATGTTGATGGACAGACTCCATTAGCTGCATCTCTGAGGTGAGAGGTGGGAGAGGAGGGGGAGGGTGAGAGTTTATAAGGGTCAGGAGGTGAAGTAGGAGTTCTGCATGGAGTAGAGACGGTCGATGGGGTTTCCCACTCGCCCTTGCAGGAGGCCACCCTCCCCTGTTGCTAGGAGGCAGTCGCCAAGGTGACCAAGGCTTCCATCGCTGTCCAGGTCATGAAACACTGTCTCTGAGTCTGCAATGAAAAAGAGTGAGAGCGTGCACAGCTGAGGTGGAGGGGTCTTTAGTTAGTACCAGAGCTCACAGAAGAATTTGAACACTCCTCTGTCTACCAAACAGACATTGAGTCAGCCCCATAATTTAATCTCAGCCTTTTCCTTACATCCTTACATCTGTTTCACAACTTGAAACTAGCAAAGCCCCATTAAACTCAGTGGTTCGGCAGAAGGCTCAAACTTAAATACACAGGCTAACTTCCCATGACCTTGATTTGCAGTTTCCCCCGTTATGAGCATGAAGAAGTGTTCACAACATTTTCATTATGAAGTGACTGTTTCCTTTAAGCCTGCAGCTTTGACCTTCTGTCTTACCATAAGAGTGGAGCTGCTCGTTGCTCAGCTGAGGCGGTGTAAGCCCATGTCGAAAAGGCTCCCCACCATAGATGTTGGGATCCAGAGTGAGTAGTTGCTGCCGTGGCAGAGAGGGATATCCCAGGATCCCATCCATGCCATGGGTACTAGAGCCATCTGTGTGGAGATGTGAATCACTTTTGACATACCATTTTGTAATCTGTTCTTCTAAAAGCTGCCAATTCTTCTTCTTTAATCCTTCATTTGTGTTGGAGTTCTTACCCTCACTGTCATCGTTGCTCTGGCGGCCCCCTCTACTCGGTCCTCTCCTGGTCCCTCCAAGCTGTTCTTGCTCCTGCTGCTGTTGCTGCTGTTGCTGCTGTCGCCGAGCTATCTTCTTCATCTGAGGCATAACAAGACGCGCCTTCAGTGTGAACATTTCTCTGTATTTTATCTGTGAGATTGAACATATCTTCAAAAATTATTTGAAATCTAACCTTGGCCCTCTGGTTTTGAAACCACACCTGCACGACTCGCACTGTCAGCCCAGTCTCAGCAGCCAGTGTCTCTCTCACCTACAGGTTAGAGTTTGATTTTTTTTTTGTGTGAACTTTATGTGTCAAACATGGGTATGTACTAGACCAACAAAGAACAATGAACTTTGCAAGGCAAGGGAGTATTTCCTGGCAGGCATTCCTATAGACAAGATCCACCCACCTTACGACAAGGCTTAGCAGACACTTCAAAGGAGGCCTTGAACGCACGGCGCTGCTGTGTGGTCAAGATAGTGCGTGGTCGTTTTGAGCGCTTGTGCTCCTTGCCTTCATCACCACCTTTCCCCCCACCAGAGCCCCCTCCACCGTCCTCATCCTCACTTTTCACTGAGCAAGGTAAGCAGACAAAAACAGCCAGAAGAGCCCATATGAGAAAGTACATCTAAATTCTGGGCAACAGAAGAGGAAGTATTTAACACTCATGTGGCTTCAGTTCAGTAAGTAGTGAAGCGCTGAAGAAGTGTGATTGAGGTTGATGAATGCATGAATGTAAAAGAAAGATAATTTTCATAAAATGTATGCAGAAAAACTTTTGAACTCAGGCCTAGTCAGTATGTAACAAACCTACTTTACCTGATTCAGTTGGTGTGGGGCTGATGGCAGCGAGCATTTCCCTCTCCTTCTCATAGTCCATGCGACAGAGCAGCTGGCCTTCTTTCAGCACAAACTCATCACCTCTCTGCAGTCGGCGTTCACACTCACAGCAGCTGAAGCAGCCCAGGTGGTACACCTGGCCTAGCACACGCATAATCAGCTCTGAACGTCCAATCACCTGCAGACAGGCGCTGCACTTCCTTACAAACAGCCTGGAGGTGCACAGAGAGACAGGTGGGCTTATTTGTGAGAGACGCCTACATAAACTGTAAAACACGACAATGATGGGAGTCAAGGAGTGCAACTATAAAGAAGGTGAGGTAATTAAAGATGGAGGCAGAAACCATGAGCGCAGACACATTTACCCTCAGCTCCAATGATTGCGGAGATTAGCATAGTCTCTTAATTAAAGGTCGTATAAACATTACCCAATTCACAGAGCAACAAGGTGAACATCTGCTGAGAGGAGTAACAGTAGTCTACATTTTTACATTGTATTCTCTTTTCTCCCTCATGACAGTAGGTGGCAGTAGTTAGCTTATGATAAGAGTGCAGCCTGTTGTGAGTCTTTCCCTTTTAATTCCATATGTGTGCGATCTGTTTGATGGGGTGAACACCAGTATATCCATATCCCACCCGCAATCTTAAAGCACTGATTTAGCATCATGAATAAAGCTTATTGCAAAGTCTTTCTCAGGTCCATTGCTTTTCCCCATGACCACTTTCCTCCTTTTGTCCCTCCATCTCTCCTCCTGTGAGATCTTATAACCCTTCAGTTTCTCTTCTGCCTTTACCGTCACTTCACATCCCTATTTTCATTCACAGAGTCTAAGTCTCTACCATTAAATTCCTCTCAAATCCCTGCTCTCGCACTTGGTTTCCTCCCCCTCCCTCCCCAGCACTTTCTGCCAGCATTCCCAGTTCTCCCTTACGCCCTCCCAGCCTGCCTCCCCAGTTCACTGAAACTAATAAAGACAGGATTAATTAGATTGTTGTTTAAACAGTGCGATGGCCAGACAGACGCTGTAAACTCATAACATGGGATTGGGGATAGCATGGGGTTAATCTCTCTCCTCTCACTTATGCACACTAAAATACACATAGACACACAAACATAGAAACTCTCTCACACACACACATACACACATATAGACATACATGCACATGCACACGCAGGCATACACACACAGACATTTGCACACACCCACACACCAAGTATCAGTATACCCAGTCTGATACTGGCTAGTTACTAATGTTCACCATACCAGAACCCATCATCATGCTGGTAGCGCAACACACCTACAAGTATGTAGTATAGTTAAGTAGTATAGATAAATTGGATCATCAGAGTATCACTTCAACAGGAATATTCGCTAGGTAGTCAGAGCATATAGAAGAGAAAGATCTGTGGATAGAAATACAATATGGCACCAGAACAAAACACAAAACCTGAAGAAGGAGAGAGGGAACATGGGAGGGGAGAGAACAGGGGGAGGAAGGGATGAAGACAGAAGTGTTGTCGCTCCCTGACTGAGTGATAGGAAGGTGTTGCTGCCCAAATCTGGAGTGTAAAGAAGGAGCCAGGTCTGCACATTAGAGCTCCTAATCTGTGATTCTGTCCCAAACGCAGCTGCTACGGCTAATCTTTCTCAATCCATCTGCCAAACGCTCCCCAAACTCCCCAAATGACAGTGTCGCTAACTTAACGTCATAACGCAAACACCAGTGTGCCTATCAGCAGCACTGCATAGGTCTATTGTGACAGGCTCTTGTGTTTAAGTACATGTTGCTCAACCCATTTTCTTATAGTAATATTGCATAGCATTTTCAAGAGTCTCCCTCTGTAAACATTTCTTCAAGTATCCACATGTCAATCATGATATCTGGCATCTAACATGTATTTGATTTAGGATGACAATCCTCACACTTCTCTGTGCAGCCTCACTCTCCACCCAAATACACAGTTCAACACCTAAAGTGTTTCCTTTCACTGGCTGTGAACAAAATACAACAGAATTGTCATAGGATTGCACGACATAAGAGTGATGATGTTGGTGGTTAAGTCCCACAGTCCCTAATCGGGGTGTACACAGCACGGTAGGAATTTACTCAACATGGCAAATGAAGGCAACTTGGGGCAACTGCCACAGAGGGGGGTCTGTAAGTAGATCAGTCTAATCCCTCTAATAGAAGTATCATTCACACTGGCCCTGACCAGGGTGTAGCCTCCAATAAATCACTATGGACATAATGGTTAAAGAGAAGCCACATGAATGAGGCAGACCAAATTTATCTGGTCAAACACACCCTCACTCTCAGTAGTCATGTTACAGAAGTTATAACTTTCCCAGTATATCTAAATACATAATATTTGCTCAATTACCCCAAAGAAATATCATATGCAGAGATGTTTGTTTAAGGATAATGATAATTCCTCATCAAGTTCAGTTTGTATAAGAGGCCATGTTCTTCCAAGTTCCAGTCGCCACTTGTAAATGAAAGAAGCTTGTGTTTTTGATCATATTTTGTGTTTGGTAAAATAGAGAACAACGAAGACAACAATCAGTTTTATTACATTATGGCATGACCACAAATTATGTTTTTTTCACTAATACAGCAGCCATAATTTCGCTTGCATCAGGAATTCGTAAAGGAAAAGATTTTTGCATTACACTGACCTTTCTATTGCATTTAAATGTCCACAATTAAAAAAAAGTAGAAATGAAATCAGAACCTAAACATTATAAGTGTGAAGAAAAAGCCGAGCTGTGTACAAAGATATTTTGAAGAGGACTTAACTCTGGATCTAGATGGCTTTCTTTTAATGACATGATGTAAGTATCAGTCGGTATGTGATACATACAACATTACGATAAATTGACATGTAAGTGCAGACAGAAAACTTAAAGCCTGAAGACAAAATCTTAGGGTTCTTGGCCGCGAGCTACTTCACGTTCATTGCCTGTGGATTTTGAAGGGGTTACGGGGCACGGCTAATTCCAAGCTCACTGATTATGAGATCAAATGTATACAAGCAGAAAAAGGTGATGTATTGTAAGTGGGGTGGTTATAATCATTTCTTGCTTGCATCCTAGGCATACAAACAGAATAACAGAATCTTCATCATCTCCTTAAGCTGTGTCATGTGGCATTGTTTTGCCTGTGAGCTCTGACAAGCACGACATTGTCTGGACTGCAACAACAATCATTTCATAAATATGAATGTGTCTCAGAGCGATTACAGTTGTTGTGCTTGCTTTTATAATTGATGAATATTTATGCAGGTACGTGTTTGCTTATACTGACTCTAGATTTCAATCTTTTCCCTTTATCAAGCTCAAATTTGAGCTTGGTCCTGCAACCAGAGCTTTCCAATTTTGATTACTTCCCCAAGATGCATTTCTCTCTTGAAACATGTAATATGCTGGGATATTCATGTTCTAACTTGTGATTCCCACATAGGTTATGTGTCCAGGATGACCATATTGTATATCATGCAAATGGATGTTTACCCCTGCCCTGAGAATGAAAGTAAATCCAAAGAACCATGTAATGGATGCAAAAACAGCCAATGATATGCAACAATCTTACTTTTAAGTTGTATTGTGTTTAGTATCCATTTCTCAGATATGTGTGTAAGGGTGTGTGCATGAGTGTGTGCATGAGTGTGTGCGCACTTTCAGCGGATATTGCTCTGTGAAGCAAAATGGCTCAGAGCCAAGGTTCAGTAATCACATCATCTCCTTTTATTAAATCTCCCTGCACTGCTTCTGTGTTATTAAAATCTCCCAGCATTCCCCACGATACTTGCTACCCCTGCCACTGCTCACTCACACACAGACACACAGACACACACACACACACACACACACACACACACACACACACACACACACACACACACACACACACACGCACAGGCACACACACACACACACACACACGTATATAAATACATATATATAGTGCAGTCACAAACAGGCACACACATACACACATGTGGGTATATATATAGTCACATAAACACAAATACGCACAGTTGGTGTAAACACAGATAAGGTGCCCGGGTACAAACATCAATAAAACACTGACAGATGCTGTCATTTATGTGCCATATCATGCATCAATAAACTAAACATCATAAACAGCCCTTTTGCTCAATGACTGCTCCCCAAAATTTGTAAAAACCATGTAATCATTGTTATCTAATGTTCATGAGGGCCTTCAGTGTATGGAACACATCTTCAGAGGCATTTCTGCACAAACCATCAGCCTATCTCACAGTTATACAGTTACATGTCATGACTCTCACTGGTAATAACACCAGCTCTACATGAGAGCAGCACTGAAGCCTGAAACATTCAAAACAAAATTTAAAGTACCTGTGTAAAGTAACATTTAAAAAGCTGCATGATGTGCAATGTCTGCATGATATGTGTCTGTGGGTGTGTGCGATGTACACCTGATGCTACCAAGAATGAATGCTATGTGTGAGGATATAGCCTAGATGTGTGTTTGTGTGTGCATGAGGGAGTGGGTGTGTGTGTGTGTGTTAGTTTAGATAATCCCCAGGCCACCAGAACGCAATATCCTGTCTGCCCGTTTCTCATTTCCTGTCTGTCTCTGGCGGAGCGGGAAGCAGTGGGGAGGGGAAGACGGGGGACAGCGGGACCCGTTGCCCCAGAAACAGGAGATACAGCCGGTCGATTTGAGAAAAGTCTACGCCGATCTCCCTATCTCTCCCTCTCTAGTGCGACCCCCTATTCTCTCTCTCTCTCTCTCTCTCTCTCTCTCTCTCTCTCTCTCTCTCTCTCTCTCTCTCTCTCTCTCTCTCTCTCTCTCTCTCTCTCTCTCTCTCTCTCTCTCTCCCTCTTTTTTCCCTCTTCCTCTCTGCTTTTATTATCTCAGATTTAATAAAGCCAAGGCGAGCAGCTTGTTCTGCCATGAAACATTTATTAGCTGTCTGTTATAAAATTGTTGTGGGGGAGGAAAGATGATGGGGTCTCATCTCACATTATGCAAAAACAGTGGCAATATCACCCCCCCCCCTCCCACCACCCACCCCCTACACACATACACACACACCTAGATGAACCTCTGCCCCCCCAACCCTGGGGCTGTTCCCTCCCTAAAACTCTTAGACACCTTATCC
This sequence comes from Scomber scombrus, assembly GCF_963691925.1. Classification (NCBI taxonomy): domain Eukaryota; kingdom Metazoa; phylum Chordata; class Actinopteri; order Scombriformes; family Scombridae; genus Scomber; species Scomber scombrus. The sequence goes on from NC_084987.1 coordinate 11,721,387, forward strand.
TTACCTTCTTTATCCCATCTCTAGCACTTTCTCTATCACTGAGATTTTCCCCTGATGTTCTTTCATTTATACCGTGAAATCTTACTGTTCTTCAACAGCACACCATCACAACCAAACACTCCCCCATCCCCACTTTTCTTTCCTCTGGCACACCTCCACACATCATCTGTTGAGCTAATGTATGACTCCTGGGTAAGGGAGGAGTGTTAGAACATTTCAGAACTGCATTGGGATTTATATATATAGCACAATCCTGAGCTGTCAGTGCAGCCATGACTCACCTAAAGTCACACTGAGCTAGGGCTGCAACTAATGATTATTATCATTACCAATTCATCTTTTTCCCAATTAATTGATTACTTGGTTGGTCCAGTGTCAGAAAATGGTGAAAAATGTTGGTCACTGTTTCCAAGTGCCTATGATGTCCTCAGATGTCCCTAAATCCAAGATATTTAGTTAAATATCATACAGGACTAAAAAACAAACAAACAAATAAACAAACAAAACCCAGAAATATTCACATTGGAGAAGCTCTAATCATTTGGAAATGTACTTTTAAAAAATGAATAAAAAAACGATTAATTTAATATAAAATAATTGGTAATTAATGATTGCAATTCTACACTGAAACCCAAACTTTACTTGTACTTGTTGACTCATTATATAGGCAGAAATGTTCAATTATTTCAAGATATGTTCAATGAAATGAATTTAGAAAGAAAAGAAAAAACATGTTTTCTTACTTATCACTGATGGTTTCTTGCCATGCATATAGTAAATAGATCTCAGTTTCTGAGATTTCTGCTGCCATCCCAATGATATTGTGTCTGAGGACACATTGCTGTTAATTAAAAAAAAAGAAAAAGAAAAAAAAGTGATGTAAATGTACTTTTCATTGCTGTGAGCACCACAAACAAAATTACACTTGCTTACACCTCCTGTACAATCACACAGGCAAATAAAACCCAATCAACCTGCCACAGACACCACTAACTACAAGTACTATAAGTTCTAGTTTTAAGTTTCATTTCAAAAGCTGACATACCTTTTAAATCAATGGCAGCATCAGTATCCAGACTTACTGCATTAAAGGTAATTTGTATGACATTCATTCGTCACTCAGAGTTTAGGTGCTAGCTGACAGGGACGAGAGCTTGTTGTCCCTCTGATGTGTCATTGCGTAATTCTCTCTAACAGTAGTTCCCTACAGCCCAGTGTCAGGCCTGTCATCACAGGACAGCCAGAGAACGCCGGGTAATTAGCACTGTACCCAATCAGCCTCCCCCTCTCCCCCTCCTCCTCCCATTCCCATCCCGAGACACAAAGAGGCACTGAGGGTGGTGGTAGTGTTGGAGGGGGTGGGGGTGGGGGGGGCGATTAAGAGAAAACAAGGGATAATCGGGGAGATAAACTGTTTGGTGTCATCGCTGCTATCAATCTCAACGAAAAGGAAATGAGGTTTGGAATAGAGAAATATTATTACAAAGCAGACAGTGATGAATGAGGTAACGGATAGAGAGACAGCGAGAGGGATGGTGGGTACGGTGGGGGTATGGAGGGGAAAAGGATGCATGTATCTATCCTCGGTCTCAGTGTTTTAGAGCAGTAAGACTCAGAAGTTATCTCACATAAATGCCCAGTAACCTGATGAGAGACTATGCCAGGATGTTGGTGTTAGACTCACATAAAGCCACTCAGTCAGCAGAGGGAGATTCCATAACTATGGCGGCAGGGTCTCCCTCTCTCCGTCTGGAAAGACCGAGTTTGTAAACCTAGATGTAGTCTTCATGCCCTCCACCCCACAGAGTGAGGTATTAAAGCCAAGGTTTAGTGAATATCCACCCTGGTGACCTGTTTTTCACACTGCTGAAGCTGCCTTTATGGGGCTTACAAGGGAGCTTGCAGGCTCCGCACAGCCAGGCTACCCTTCATTCTGTCTGGGCTCAGCACTATTGACCAGGGAACACTGGCCTTATACTGCTCAGTTTGGCAAGGAACCATAACGTTGACCCAGTGTGTGAAAGACTATACGACTATGTGTAAAAAGTGCATGTAGAGTAGTGAGGGTTGTAGAAATTACTCATGCATGTCCATCTGCTAATCAGCTGCTTATGTTTTCAAGCAGAATTATATTTAATAATCTAAACTTTTTTAATTTAGTCTTTAATACTTGTGCTGAGTGCTTTGCTTTTGATTGCTTTGTCTAAAAATCATAAATTTCTTCCATGGTTCATTTAAACAGTAAGAACAAAGTTGCTCATTAATACCCAGCTAATGTTGCTGGTTTATTAAATATTGTACACACTGTTATTATTCTGCCCGTCTTGTTGTTAAGAGTGATGCATTGTCCTTAAAACATACTGATGGCACTTCAGAGTGTATAGAGAGGTCTTGCCTCAAAATTATTCCAAAACTTCTTGCTGAACATCTGGTCCATTACATGATCAAGTTCCAGAGAATTTCTTGAGGTTTCAAAACAAAAATAAATCCACAAGATGCACTTGAGTTTATTCCGTCTAAATCCCCTCATTTCCATAACAGATTGAGACAAAAAACTCAAGACTGGAGGCATACCTCCTGTTTCTATATGGATAATGCATGACTTGATATTAGCAGAAGAGTAGTTTAGATATGAGAGAGAGATGATCAATTATTTATTCCTTGAAGACTAAAAAAATCACAGCAGTCCATTTAAAGTACATTTAAAGCAACATTTTCTTCAAAATCATGAAACATCCAAAATGTTAAATAAACTTAAGTCACAAGGCTATATAGCTCAGATAACTAAAGGTGGGGGATGGGTCACATTTAAAAATTAGATTTGGTTTCTCATTTTAAGTGATGATTTTCTTTTTATCCCCGCCTTTACAGAATATATGAGATCTAGAAAAAAATCTGAGATTTTTATCCTCCTAAACACATCTTGCATTTATTTTCTAATTCAGGATTATCTTTGGAGATGGAAAACTACAGAAAAGCACTTTGAACAGATGAGCAGAGTAGCTGCACTGTAAAATTAGTACAGTGTGGCCTTTAGCTCATATTGAAGGAGAGTCAGGGAGGAGAGGTCTGCCTGTCTGTGTGTGCTGGGTGATGTAATCAAAGCAAGGGATAAATTAAAAAATATTTGGACAAGCCACAGATACCGCATGAGGGAGACATGGAAAATAACTCGATGTGAGTTAGAAAGGCCTGCAAGATGCTATTTTACCATGCGTGTATACATTTCATCCACACATGCATACAAGTACAAAAGTAATTTGATTAATTGAATACCTGGAAAATATAAATCAGTGTGAATTGGCACAATGCAGTTTATCTGCCTCTGCCTCTTTCAACCAACTAAAATGGCACCAGGCTTCAAGTAGATAATAGATACACAAATGGCCCTGAAATTCTTATGCATGATTTAAATTCTTTGACTTGGTTATCTGTTACAATGCACACACCTGCTCTAGATGAGGGAGGAGTGTGTAGTGTAAGGCGCTGATGGACAGACTGCAGGAAACAGGGAAACATTGTTGCTGATCTGCTGAAGGTCACAAGTAGTACAGTGTGCCAAGTCTGGCATCGACTCACACAACAAGGCAACTATCCATATGCAATGCATAGGGGACTAAATCAACGCCACAGTGAATGAGCCTCTGACTATTAATTTGGATCTGCAATGACGGTCATTACACGAGGAGAGCAAATACGCTTTTTCATTCCATCACCGAAAATGAACCGGGTGTTTCATTTATGATAAGCAATTGCCTCAATGATAACCACTCATTTTTTCAGATAAACGTCACAATAGGACTTTCAGCAAGCCTCTCTGTGTGTGTGTGTGTGTGTGTGTGTGTGTGTGTCTGTCTGTCTGTCTGTCTGTCTGTCTGTCTGTCTGTCTGTCTGTCTGTCTGTCTGTCTGTCTGTCTGTCTGTCTGTCTGTCTGTGTGTGTGTGTGTGTGTGTGTGTGTGTGTGTGCGTGTGTGTGTGCGTGCGTGCGCATGTGTCTTTCACTCTCTCTCTCCTCCAGATGTCAGGTACAGTGGGAGCTGCTGGATGCCGTCTGACACTTTTCAAAACAATGATAACAAGCTGCAGGCTCGTCCTTCAGCCTTCTACCCCTGGAGCTCCCACTGCAGGCATACCGGCTGACTACCACACACTCATCACACCCCCCTCCAAACACACACATGATACGGCCTAAAAAATGACCACAGAGGTGAATCATCAAACAATGTTGTATGTGTAATGATCTGTATGCTGTATAATGCATTGCTATTAACCATGAAATAGCAGTAGGCTATTACGTGCTGTTAATTCAAATGAGATTGTGAATATAGACACTATGGGAATGGCCCTATTACTGAATTTATGAGTGGACACACACATTTTAAAACAATCAACTACAAACAGCTGTCACTGACAAAAAAATCTTGTTACAAGTCTCAGAGGGGGAAAGGGGCTCCCAGGTGTCTCCATATAAGCCGCAATGTTCAATGAACCATTTGAAAGCAAAAATTCCCAACACAGTCTGACAACTCTATATATTCTATATGTTACAAAACTTAATTTAAGCAGTGTCACAATCACATTGAGTCAAATTTTCACATCCAATATTGATGTTCGGTGTTGTGAAATAAAACTATTTAGATTAAGGAAAAGATTTTCCACAAAACCCTCTTGTTTGTTATGATGAACTTTTGAGCTTGACCTTGAATTGAAAGCATTTATTAAGTTACACTGAAAGCATTTTTTTGGTTAGGGGGATCAAGGGATGAGGGGGAGATTGACGTCAGCTGTAACTTTTATTTTAAATTATCTCAAGATTTCACTAAACATCTGTAAAGCTCGTATTCAGTACTTTTTAATTTGCAACTATGTTAATATTCATCGCAAAACTTTGCAATGCTACAACTCATTCATATGAAAGTCATTTGTAGCACTGCAAATTAATTTGCTCATTAACTGTCAATGTTGATTCAGTCAGAATAATATTGTGCAGTGCATAAATAAGGTTTTGTCAGAAGTGGTTTAATCTAGATTTTTACTAATTTATACTCTTATTAAGATAAACAAGCACAATTTTTGGCAAATTTATTCATCACTTTATCACATATTAAACCTCTAACTCTGAATTATTCTTCCTAATTTTCTATTAAGTACTTTCTTTAACAAAGTCTTAATTGATTGACAAAGAAGGAAGTGGGTTTAGCGTAAAACGTGCGTCACAGTTTACTGCAAAGTATCAGCTATGACAAATCACACATCCCCCTACACCCCCTGACCACATCAGCATACGATGTTGAAAATGTCATATCAATTTCAAATTACTGTCACTTGCCAGCTAACCAAAACACAGAGAGGATGAAGATGACTGCATTATGAGGCGCGCCTTGAAAACACAACTTAGTCTTTAAAATGTTGTTGTTTTTTTTTTGTTTTTTTTACATGAGTTTGTAAATGGATTTCTGTTCATGTATAAGTTGTGAATCATGGTTAATGATCTTGTAGAATTATCTTTACTTTGTATATGCTGTTGTGTGTATATATATTTATGTATGGTTATAACAGTACATGTAGGTATGTATCTCTTCTGTATTTGGATAGCTATATACTGTATAATGCTATATATCAAATTAAATGTTGATCACACAAAAAAATATTGATTTGGGAAGTAAATGTATTTTATCAATAACACATAAGGAAATATTGTGGTTTTTTTTAAAATTTTTATTCCACTACATTTATCTGATGGTTGTAGTTACTGCAAAATTAAGATGTTAGAGGTAAACCTAGAAAATGTCAGTGCGGGGGACAAAAATAATTGAACTCTAAAAACAGTCTTTTTTCAGATCGATGGTGCAGACATGCTTTCTTTAAAATTACTGGTACATTTTGATCAACCTATAGACGAGATTGAACTGATTTGAGAACATGAGTAAGTCTTCTTTGATTACATTATTCTTTTATTTTAAGAGGCATTGAGTGCTTCTTCCATCGCTGGTCTGCTCTCATTAGAAGAACAAAAAACAATGATTCGGACTTCAGTGTGTGTGTGTGTGTGTGTGTGTGTGTGTGTGTGTGTGTGTGTGTGTGTGTTTTGCTCTTACTTCTCATAGTCGAGCTTGCAGTAGAGCAGGCGGTCCCTGCAGTAACAGGTCCCGGTGAGCGCGCTCAAACACACGGTGCACTTGACGCAGGTCTCGTGCCAGGAGCGCTCGTTCACGCGCAGCAGGAAGCGGTCGGCGATGGGAGAGTCGCACCCCGCACACACCTCTCCCCCTCCTGTGTACTCCGGACCTGGAGGGGAGCAGGGCCCAAGCCAAGGTAATTAAAAGTACAGGGGGTCATAAGTCCAAGTCCCAGCGATGCAACCCCTCCCCAAAATACAAATATGAGTCTTTATTTCCCTTCACTGTTGTAAAATACTGGGGGAGCACTATTCATTACTTTTCTTCTATATTTTTCAGTATTTGGCACAGAACTGTTCCCTTCAACATGGCGGGAAGATCGTTGCCATCGTAACATCACAATCTACTGGGTGTTCAGTAAGTATAAATCCACTTTTAGATACTTTTAAAAAATTAGAAATGTTCTTGGAATATAAGTATTAGAAATGTTCTCGGAATATAAGTAGTGGAGCCTATTGTGATTTATTGTAGGCTTACCTAAAGAGAGCATTGAAAATGATGATTATTATTTATCAATCTTATGATACTGACTTGATAAAACATCTTACAAATATTACCATGTTGTTTTTAATCTTCTTCTTTAATGTAATTTATTTTTATGATCCACATGTTGTTGTTTTATTTTCTTGTATGGTGTCTCTAACATTCAAATAATATTTTCTAGGCTGCTAATTTGGTCACAGACCTACTTGATTGTATATTTAATAGCCTATTGCTGTAGGGATTTATTTATTTTATAATATTTAGCGAGGTTACAGTGCTGATCTACTCATATGATATTTCTTCATCATGGTGGTCAGCGGGTATGCCTGCAGCGGGAGCTCCAGGGGTAGAAGGCTGATTTGTAGTTATTTTTTCCTCTTTTGGTGTCCTGATATTTCTGCACAGGTATAGAAAGGCCCACATTTTGATGATCCTCTGTGGTCTCATACAACAAATTGTGCGTTTCACTCACCAAAAGGCGTTGAGGATGGAGGTTGCTGCAGGCAGGACTGCTGGCTCTCCTCCGTTTTCATCCCTTCTCTCCTTCCCTCAGTGTGGCTGCTACAAGAGAAAAAACGAATATGTGTTTCTGTCGAAGAAATCAGATGAACCACTGCAGCATTTGAACATGAGAACATGTATAAGACAAAGTTAATATTGATACACATGATGAAGACCAGTCACATTTCGGCAACATTTTAAATTATAACAATATAGATAGCCTACAAAATTAGACTGAATTATCTCTCTCTAACACACACACACACACACACACACACACACACACACACACACACACACACACACACACACACACACACACACACACACACACACACACACAGTTTGGACTTAATTAATTCAAGTTCATAAAAGCAGAAATCACAAGGATAAAAAAGAAAGCGACGCACATATCTCTGAGAATATAATGAAAATCCAAATTAAAGGCATTATATATGATCATCAAACATCAATTACGCCAATTATTTAAACTTTAATTAAGGTTCAAATTAGGCTACAGTAATTGACAACGAATCTAATCAACTAACATTTTAGTTATTTTATGTCTGACCTTAAATATCTCGCAACATAGTAGAATCAATAAATAACTAACTAAATAAACACACGTTTTTAAGTAAATAATATAAAAATGCCCCAAATTACTTAGGCCTATTTTCTCATACAAACAGATATTTATATGTATTTGTGATAATTTCAGTGTAATTTTAAACATTTTTGTGTTGGAATAAATATGAAAATATATACACGTCTTCTAAGAATTACGTTGAGTAATTGAATTATATTAACTGAATTATATTAATTCTAGTTTTTCTGATTTGTACGATTGTTCCATTGGAGTAAAACCAGTTATGATGGAAGAAGCATAAAAAGACGTTTACAGCATTTTGGATCATACAAAATTCATTTTAAAGATGGACAAATGCAGAGAAAAAGAAAAAAGAAAATTTGAAAATATTGACGTATCATTTTTTTTTTTTTGGTTGCAAGCAGCTTAAATTGTATAGATTGTTCACAGTGGCCTTTAGATAATGTGGCATTTTAGGCTCTCCATATTAATATTATAATATTGATAGTTTATATTCCAATTATATGTTAAATTTGATTTACATTTTTTAAAATTATGATATTGAAAGAGACGTGAATTTTCTCATTTTTACAATACCCTTTTACTATAGAGAGGCCTACACGGTGATTTGTACTAAATATAAATAGGTTATTGAATATTGGCGCACAGCTACAGAAAATGAAGTAATGAAATAAAACAAATGAATTATGTAAATACAACTAATCTGATTTGGTGTTTTGCCTAACTGCAGGCTGAATACATTACGGACACATTTGTGTAATGCATCGATAATTGCATGTTGATACTAACAGCCTGACACTCACACAATGAATACATTTTTTTTATTTTATTATTATTTTTTTTTTAAATAATTAACTTTCCTGCAGTTCACCTGGAACTACAACTAGGCTAAAGAAATATCATTGTTTCATTAAATTAGGATCAATATTGTTCAATAACGTTGATGCCAAAACACAGCGCAAAGGTAAAAGATGGCCATTCAGGGAAGAAGATCTTTCTTAATATAGTCCATTTAAGAGCTTAGTTAAAAAAAACTGTTAAAATGACCAGGATTTCCCAGGATTGTGTTTGAAAAGTATTAAAAGAAACCCAAACAACAACATCATGACAGAGAGCATGAGCACCTGATGTCATTGATGTCATTACTTCATTTATAAAACAGCTGCAACCTATTGATAATTAGTTTGTTTTTATTATTATTATTATTATTATCATTATCCACGATAAGCAGATGCTTATCCTCCACCCAAAGCAATATATTTCATACTGAACCACCGACTCAAACCTGACCTGTTAGAAATTGGCTCTATGATCTTTCTAGTTGGATGAACATAACAAGTCAAAGACCATAACTTATCAGATAGCAAGGTCACTGTGACTCCATGGTTTTACCTGCGCATTTTTAACTAAACGTGCCAAATAACATTAGAGCTAACTAGGCGCCACTGTAGGAATAAGAAACGCAATTCAAGAAGAAAGAATCATTTCATTTTCACGCAGAAAAAATAATATATTTGGAAATAATGTATCTGACAACCTGTTCCTGAGTTGCGGAGTCTTACCTTGAGGTGAAACACACTCCTCCTGAAATCTCGGTTGGCAACATTAAAAACTGTAGAAACTTTCGGATAGCAAAACGAACAGAGGCGTTTTTGCAGACTTATTCACCTGTACCTCACAGTCCGGCGCGCATGTTTCCTACGGTAAAAATCCAAATACCATGATGACCCAAAACTATTGTCTATTGTCTCCTCCTGTTTTCTCCGCCAGCCGTGTGAGCGCTCTGACTTGTTTTGTGCGTAAAAAGGCGCAGAGGGAGGAGATGGACAGACAGAGAGGGAGGGAGAAGGTGCGGGAGATGATGAGGGAAGATGAGCGATGATGCAGCCTATTGATAATTCAGATGAGGATGATTTTTTGCATTGGTGTTCGAGGTTAGACGGAGACTATAAATGGCGCAATTCATATGTGAAAGGACTTGCGGTGAGACATTGTTTACTTGGAGTTCGGCCTATTATGGGCGTTATTATCTTATTATATGCATAAATTGCCTGATTCTGGTGCGATATTATCAACAGAACAAAGGCAAATGAACATGTTAGCAGCTGAATTCAACATAACTCCATCTTGACACTAGATAATGCTGCCTCGATTTATATGCCATCACACTGCAAACCAACACAAGTCTAAAGATAAGCAGAAGTAAAAGAAGTGGGTGCAGAAAAGGTGACATCTCAAAACACAGTTCTTGTAATTAGAAATAAATGGTTTATTGCCCTTTTACTTTTGTGTCTGGCATATTTTCCCATAACAGTGAGAGAAGATCGCCCCCTTGTGTTAAAACAGGAAAAGTGCAAGAAAAAAAATTAACATAACTATGACACCAATTAAGGCATATCTTTGTTTTTCCATGTACTACAAAATCTTATATTCATTACAGTTTGTTTATAACAAAAACTGCAGTCTTGAAACACCAGCGCTTACATTCTTATACACTAAAAATATCATACAGATAAATAGGCTACATTAACCTCTCTTGTCTGGTCTGGGTGATAGCTGGATGATCAACAGGGCAACATTTACATGAAACTTAGTGGTAATAAAGCTGTGGCATCCTAGTAAGAATCAAGTCTGAACTTTTAAACAGAATTTCCTTACAGAGTGACTCAAATGTTGTATGTGTTGTTTGTGAAGTGAATCGTCATCAAACTACTTCTTTTTAAAGACAAATTTTGTGTTGCAGGTGAAATGCAAAACATTTATTAGCATTTCATGATGGATTCTTGATAGTAGGAGTCCTTACAGTCAGTCAATAATATGAATTTTTTTACATCCTCCACTCTGAGTCTTGATTGTCGGCCGATATCCATTGCCTCATACGAAGAGCTGCTCATCCTTCCCTGACTGGCTGCGTCTAAGCTTCAGACCAGACAGGATCTTCTGGGCAGGTGAGGTCAGTTTGTGCTCAATAGGAAGGGACTTTGGTGACTGGCACAGAGCCCTACTGTGGCCAGCACCCTGTCTGTTATTGGACTGTTTTATGTTCACATCAGAATGACACCCAGCCACCGCCTCCTGTGAGAACTCCTGTGTTGTACCGGATGGTGTCGCAGTTGCAATTGATGTAACTGTTGAGTCAAGTTCCAGCATGTACTGCGCAACCTTGGCAGGGTTTAGTGGGACGTCCACTTTATTCTCTGCCACAGAGGTGGCCTGATGTGGCTGGCAGGTGTTCTCACAGGAGACGTCTAAGTTTTGTGAAAGTCTCTGTGCTCCTGACTCTGGAGAGGAGCTGCGGCTGCTGTCTGCACTCCCCGGATGGCTCCTCGCTAAGGCTGCAGGCTGTTTGGCTGCCCGACCTGGGTTGGAGAGTCGGGTTCCTTGGTTATGATGCCGATAATATTTCACAGGCTGTCTGGTGAAGCGATAGTGTGGCTGGGTCACCAAGACAGAGTCTGGTTTCCTCACCAGCTTACCCTGAATATTACTTGATTCCCTTCTCATAGCCAGGACTGGGGCAGAAGAGGGAGAACAAGCGTGTGAATCATAAAAGTAATACAAATACAGGTTATTGATTAAAATAAACTCCTCTTTTCAGGTGGTTTAAGCTAACTGTGCAGACTGGAACGACATCCTGCACTGTGTTGAAAGTGATTAATAATGCCTTTGAGGTTGATACATTCATGCAGCTGGTTGAAATTAGAAACGTCGAAGCTGTGTGCTGTTGTAGCCTCAGAGGGAAGAGCAAGAGTAAAGCAAAGGAAATGAATAAGAGATAATACCAGGGTAGCAAAAAAACAAACAAAATTACATCATTGTGATGCGTCGTCACCATTTAACCAAGATTCAAAATTAAAGGAAATTATCACTTTATCAGTGAGTAATTCAATTGACTGAAGCCTAAACAACAGCTGAGTGATCTGACTCTGACTTACCCTATTTTACAGATGATCGCATCAGCAAAATAGACAAAAAAAGGAAGTCCTGTTTCTTAAAATAACTAGAGGAAATGTATAATGATAGAAGAAAATCGGAACTACAACAGACCCTTGAGACACTCTGCACCCACATTATCTGGTGCTCAGGAAGATACTGAGTTATTGTATGCTGGCATGAACCACCTGTCTATGAGACAGTTTCGGAGGTGCATGTCTTCTACCTACACAATCTCAAACAGAATTAATTAAAACATATCAGAGGTACAAACTGCAATTATAATTTATAACTCATTAACAACAACATCTATAAACCACATGAGACATCACTGCTATTGATTATCTGTACTTCACACGTTCTCATCAGGAGTAACTATCTATCACTCTACCACTACATACCGCCTACCTGCTCTCTCATTGGCTTCAGTACTGAGCTGGTCCACTGCTTCATTGGATGAAGACTTGTCAGATATATAACCCTCGCTTGACTCTCTCTTGATTGTTCGAGCCTGTTGGAATGATACAAGTTAAGTGGCGGATATCAGACCATTTCTAAACCTGAAATACTGCAGCATTTCAGTATATGATACATAAATAAATACTAGGAAAGGCCATGTATCACTACTTGGGATGATTCTGACCATTTCATAATAGCTAAGCATGTCAAATTTGTGCAGAAGATTTTAAACTGTGAGATAACTACCAGTATTTTATTAACCCTCCTTCATACCCCTGAAGGACAGGTATTGTTGTGCTTTTGGTAAACTCTACTTTGATTTTAAGCATCAGCAGTGAAACGTCTACATAGGAAAGCTTGGAAGAAGGTCAGAGTTCATGCAAGCAGAGCAGTGGAAAATCAGCAGGTGTAGAGCATGTTAATCCTGACAGAATAAAGGTGAAGTTAAGGTGCCAGGTACTAAGGCTCTTAAAACAACATTTAAATTAATCAGTAAAAGTAGCTCAGGTGCAACCTCAGGTGCCAAACTACTGCTACTGATCCTTTTTAACCTCAAGCAGCAGTCATATGAAGGATACCATTCACAACCCTTGAAATTAGTTAACAATCTAGCTGTGTTGGGGCTGAATGTTTTGTCACTTAAGAACTTACTGTTATAGAGTGTGGACGCTCTTTGGAGGAGGTTTCATGTTCAGGGCCAGAATTAGTCTCCCCATCCAGAGGGCAGGAGGCTCTGGGAGGGGTTTCTGGAAGAGGGGCAATGGGGGCTGGTGGAGGGGGTGTACTGGGTCTCTGCAGAAGACCAAAAACCTTGTCATAGTGTGTGATGAGGAACTGCACAAGTAGAGCCTGGTAGCTGTTCTCTAGCAGAGCAATCATTGATACGTCTGTAGACACTAGAGGGCGCAAGAGTGTTGGGCCAAACACAATGCCCAAATTGCTGGGGGACATCTTGTTCTCTTCGTTCAATGAAACCCTGTGAAGACAAAAATAGATAAATTCACTGACAGCTTGGGCAAGGTGTGATATAGAAGCCAAAGGGAAGTTCATGTAATGGTGGACAGTACTTGAAACAAGACAGGTCTTTAACTCAGCTGCATGCTCACTTTTGCAGGTGACACATCATGTACTTCAAAGTGTTATAGCAATATGGAGGGAGTTTTTGTAGTATCCCTTGCAGGTCGTGAACGATGTCCATTATGTCGTTAGTGTCTGGTGTTGTCTCCCTGTCATTCACGTGCTGAATGGCCTTTCCCATCATGATGAAATCACTATACAGGTCAAAGGTTAAAAGGGGCTCTGGAAGCTGGGAGAGATAATAGTGAGGTCAGAGAGAAAAGATCTTTAGTATGAAACCTTCTCTTCTATTCATAATAATATAATAATCCTATAATTCGGTTAAGTTCATTTGGTTGCTGTACCTCCTTGAAGAAGTGCTTAATGATAGAGGTGATGTCATGTGGTGAGTGATCGGAGAGGTCCACCTGCTCCTTTTGTGTTTCAAAGGCCTGACAGAGCTTCTGGATGCGAGGCTTGGAACCACTCACACGATACACCCCCTCAGAGGAAAACAAAAACAGAAAACAGTTATTAGACCAAATTTATAAGACTTAACAGTCTTTAATCTATATTTCAGTCAGTGTGTTGGTAAGTAGTACTTGCACAGAGAGGGCGCGGCTCTCGATCTCAGATGTGCAGTGTAACACCACAAAGGGCACCAGGTCTTGCTTGTCACGGAGCAGCAGAGACAGATCGACTCCGAACATAGTCCCCTTTCTGTTCTCACACTCTAGCTGACACACGTCCATACACTTCCTGTGCAAAGCCAGCCCGCACTAAAATGGGACAGAAACAGGACATGAACAGTCATTCTTTAACCAATCATGTTCTTCTGTTCTTCTTAAAACATCATGTAACAGTACAGTATATGTCTCCCATACCTCCTCACATTCAACCCCATTAACAACAATGTAGTTTTCACACTGCTTGCATTTGCTCATTTTGTTCTTCATCTTCCTGAGTCGGTGTGTCAGTACAGCAAAATTGCGCACTTTGACTGGCTGACTGTCAAGGTAATCTGCAGGGAGAGGATAGATTCATGAAGTTTAATGCACATGGTTGGGTAAGGTTAAGAAAGCTTGCAAAATAATATGTATACAGGGGCATAAAAAGGAAGTAACAAACCTGATTCTGATGACAGGTCACGTTCGTCCAGGTCGTCTGATGACACTGTCAAAGTGGATGAGGTTTTGGGCAGCCTCCTATGAGTGTGAGCTTCAATTATGCGTCCCCACAGAACAGAAACACACAAAATTAGGGGGCACACTTTAATCTTTGCAGGATTTTCAAATGAATGTGAAGGAAAAGTTGCAGTAACAAATGTTGGCTTCTAACCTACCAGGACTAGACAGAGACTCCAAACTGCCTCCAAAACTGTCATTGTCACCGTATCCTGTTCTCCCTAAAGTGCATCAGAACACATTAGAAAGAGCAATACAACCGTCTGTTGATATCATTATATTGTTGTCATGGGGAGTTCTTACTGCCATCGCTGGATGGTTTGCTGGGACTGTCATCTGCCATAGGTGAGGCATCATACACAAAGCTGTGAGGGTTGCTGGTTTTTCGTTTGTTCCTTTGAAGTCAAGGATTGTGACAAACATTTTAGTGAAGTTGTATATTCACCGGACATTCACTGTGTATTCATATAGTTACTAGCCTTGAACAGGCACATTATTTTAAAGAGCTGTGTACCCTTTGCCTTGAGAGAAATACTCCTGGAAGGCGAAGACTTGGGGAGGCTGCTCGGGGCGGCGTCTGCTGAGGACGTAGAGCAGGTAGGACTCGCCTGGCTCTAGAGACCTGCATGTCATCTCCAGGTTGTGATAGCTGAGGGGGACAGGCTCTGTCTGCTGCCGCTGGTAGTAAAACATGTTGACTGTGGCCTGATGCACAGAGGAGAGAGTACTTTATCAACACACAGTAAGATGAGTGTCATATACAATATCAGAATACTGCACAGCTGATTTCCTGTTAACGCCCCTATCGCTGCTAGAAGTGTTAATCGTATCACAAAGGATATGCAGAAAATGCTGTTTTTAATGTAGTAAAAATGATTGTGATGAACTTCTGTGAGAGCAATTGTTTTAATTTATTCTATTATTGATGGAAAAGTGTCAAACCATAAAAAACTGCCAAAGTTGATTATTTTATTGTATCATATACTGGAATGTATCAATATACGTAAATATTTTGTTATAAACACAAGCTGACATGCTTTAGTAATTGTAACTTCCCCTCTGAAAAAGGTAATAGCTGTTAGTCAGATAGTTGGACCTGGTAACTAAAATAAATGCATGATGTTACTACCATACATTTTATATTTATACCACAACCCACTTTGACCATGTATGCTTCAAGACAGCTGCACTTAACAATTTGTCTAGATATATAGTACCAGTCAGAAGTTTTCATTCAAGGGAATGGGAAGGTGTGTTCAAAGTTTTGACTGTCCTAAACATTGAAATTGGAAGACCAGATGTTTAGTTCCTTGATCATACCAACCTCCTTCAGCACTGTGTCTCCCTGACAGATGAGCTTCCGAATGTGAGAAATAATCTTCTCTTTGACCTTCACTAACTCCTCCCGGTGAGTGGTGGCGTCACTCGCACTCTGTCTGTACTGAAGTTCTGCCTCAATCATCTGGAGGAAACAGGTTCATTATTGTTATTTTATTATACTGTGAAACAATATAAAGACACTATGAAACAATATTTTTCATCTCTTTCAGTAGATCAACATAAGGAAAATCACATGTACTGCAATAGGTAATGGCAGATCTTTTACATACAAACATACAACACGTACTGCAAAAGTGGCTATAGGTGGCAGATCAGCTCTCTCAAAGACTTGTAATTCATCATTTGGAAGCCTCAAAGTTTCACCAGTAATTTACCAGTTTTAAATCACAACTCAGATCATGACTGAAATAAAACCACTTATATGATCACCAACTGCTTTATTCCATCAAGCATGGGTCAAGGAAGAAAAACAGACAGTACTGCCTCAATACCTAATCCACTAAAACACAGTAAAACTGTAAAAAATGAATGAAAAAAAAGCACCTTAGTGTGGGCTTCATCCTTGGACTTCTTCCTTTTATCCAGTGTTTTGATTCCAGCTATGTCATCCACAGCTTTAGCTGTGACGGCTTTAGCTTTCTCGAGCTCATCACAGCGCTGGAAGTATTGATGCTGAGCCTTTTTAAAAGCTACCACTGCCTCATTCTGAAAACACACAAGTGAGATACATAGGGTGTAAACATCATGGGTGACTTTGTTTTACCGTGTGCCATGAGGGGTCTTAACATAAATTTAACTAGATCGTGTATCAACGAGGTCAAAAGAGAAATATTACTCTTTCATACAGGAATATATTTAGAATTAAATCCTCATTAAAATATCCAGTCAATTGCAGTGTCTCAAATCTGAGAAAATAGCCTTTGACAGTGCAATAAACTGAGCTTCGCTACAGTCCTAAACGAGAATCCTAATTAAATTACCATCTTCCTTTGTTCCTTTGCCCACTGGTCCTTGAATTCTCTGCGCCACTTGTCAATCTCGTTTTTCTTGGCAGTCAAGGACTTTGGGACAGAAACACTGGATTAAACATGAGGTTACATACTAACGTCTACAAGACAGATAAGATTTGTTAAAACTCAGATTTTGTATGTGTGGGTGAAACGTACTTGGTAACAGCGATGTTGCATCATTTCATAAGTCCTTTTGGAATTCAAACTGTTCTTGATGTCTTGCTCTAGCGCCATGGTGTAGATGTACTGCAGGGGCATCATTTCCTACAACGGGGAAAGAACAGCTTTTTAGACAGCTTTTTCTATAGTAAATATAGCTGAGAGAGGTAAACTGTTATGAACACAACTCTACTGTAAGAATCAATAACACACATATTGATAACGAGCTGTACCTGCTGCGTCATATTGGCTTTTGCTCCTTCAGCTGTCTTCATCACATTTTTGGCGAATTCTTGTTCTATCAACAAAAATCCAGATTTAGTCATTTTTCTTCATCATATAGTTATTCACAACTTACTGTACATCAAGACAAGACAAACAAAGCATCACAGAAAATCAGTTTGACTGTGAGATTAAACTCGGACCTTAATACTGATAATAGTTGGCATTGAGTCCTGTTAATATGATATATACAATACCTGGAGCTTCATTTTGGACCAAATGGGTGATGCAGCCTCTACATCCCTTCAGATAATCCTGCCCATTTCTAAAAAACTCATCAAACCTCCAGGAGCTCAGGTATTACTGGACTGTCAGTCAGGTTGAGACCTTTGTAGTGAAACTGACCTGTTTGGAATCAACTTTGGTATGCATTTTGCAGCAACTGTTGACAGGAAATTACCTCAGATGTTTTCATCTTCAGTGCGTTTTGTCTAAATTTGTGAAATGGTTGATAGATAATCTAATAGACTGCTCTTTTCCAACTTGATACGAGGACTACTGCTGATTTGGCTGGACAGTGGCTCTTGAAGTGCTTTGGTCCTTTGAAAAAACTGACTCTGCACTGTTGTTGCTAGTGTTTTGTGCTGCTCAGTGTCAACTTCGCTGCTGGTCTCCACCCAGATTTACTCATTTGTTGCTATTTCCTAACACTGCTCTTAACACAGATGATCAAGAAGACTTTCCTGTTGCCTGCTATCAACAAACTTTCATGCTTGGCATCCCAGTCTGGGCACTGGGCACCTGTGCAGGCTGATACCAGGATAATCACTGTCTATATACTCCAAAGGCACCCTGTCTCCCCCTTTTTACCCTGCTCTAGCCTGCTAATCTGCCCTCTAATCCTTTCTCTGTGCGTGTGTGTGCAATGTGTAGCTCACTGGGGTAACTGCACCATCCGCAGACATCCTCACAATGAAATAATATAGACAATTCATGTTATGGCAGGTTACAACATGGTGCTCCACTACTAGTCAACCCTCAAACATGCACTAGTTCTTTGTTGATGGATGAATTAGAGCGGGACCTGAAGCTGATCTTGTTACAAATTGTGTACTGTAGTCATGTGCATGTATGCCTGACTTAATACATGAGTACCATGTCTGTATGCCTAATTACAGTTCCAAATTGACAAATCCTCATTCACAAATTCGCAACTAACATCTGGTCTAACTATTTAAAACACATCATGTAAAGACAGTACATTTGCATTTTCAATCCCCCCATCTATTTCTGGATTCTGTGCACTCTACATTTAAATGAATCAACAGAACAAGCACAGATTTCTTGATAAAGACACCACAGATGAAAATAAGGATGGCGTACTTCTATTTCCTTTTTTTCAGCTGCATTTGCACTTACCCAAGTTAATTCTCTTCTCCATCCAGCCCAGGAGGTCTTTGGAGTAACGGCACCACATCTTGGCGTAGTGCAGCGCTGTGTCCACTCCATCCTCGCAGCGACAGAGGGCCAGGTCTGCTTCCTGGGCTGAGAGGGAGTACATCAGCATCACTAATAGGCTCCACACACTAGGAGCTGCACCCAGGGATCACAGTGTGTCCATTGAGCTACGCCCCATAGTTCTCCTGGAGGTTTCAAACAGCCTCCAGCCTCAAAGAAACACCTATCTACTCTGTAGTGGAAATCCCCTCCCCATGAACCCCGGCTCCTAGACTTTATCAGACAAGATAATGAAGATCAAAAAACAAATAATACTTTTAAAAAGGTATGCACAAACCCAAAACAGGAAGCAGTGACTGCATATGGCAAGTAATATATGCTCCTCCGAATAAATGTCCAGCAGTTTCCAGCAAATTTCTCTACACTGTTCTTATCACTTGCATGTATGGATAATGAATATATACTATGGTTGGCTGGAACAAAAAATCCAGTTCACACCAATGGGGATGTGACCTGAGAGAGATGGGTTTCAATGAACCACAAACAGATTTAGCTATCTAGCTTCCCTCCTCCCCTCTTCCTCTCTCTCCGCCTGGCCCCTCCCTCTCACACCTGCTCACTTCTAGTCAGCTAGAATGAGACAAGAAGTGCAATGAGAGTCTCTAACACTACTCAGTGCCATCGTGCAGTATCAGAAACCGCCATGTCACAGCTCTATTGTGGTCAGGCAGGGCGTTGATATGACAACCGCTCTTGTTCTTCCTCTGTGACTCACCCAGACTCACGGTGGATGATGTATGCATGACAATCACATGGTCTCTCAAATGCTCTCCATGCCACTTTCTCTTTTCCTCTTTTTCTCTGCACTCCACTTTCAGCACAAACTTTGCGTATTAATGTCACGATTTAAACATGTTAAAACAATTCTTCATTGTCTCCTTAGCCAAATGTTAGAGCAGAGATGCACTTCAAGAACTTTCACTTCTTCTATCGGTGTACAGAGCAGTTGCAAGTACTCAACT
Source organism: Scomber scombrus (assembly GCF_963691925.1). NCBI lineage: Eukaryota > Metazoa > Chordata > Actinopteri > Scombriformes > Scombridae > Scomber > Scomber scombrus. The sequence goes on from NC_084987.1 coordinate 11,741,001, forward strand.
GTTTCTGACAGAACAAGGACTCATTGCCAGAGAGAGAGAGCACCAACTTCTTTCTTTTTAGTTCCTCACTTAGACATGCAGATTTTATTCTGCTCTAATCTTTTTTATTTATTTAAACAGACACCAGATCCAGTTAGATTGGTAAAAGATCCAAGCAGGGTGATCTTTTGAACTGTATCTTCAAGGTAAATCCACAAAAAAAAAAAAAAGAATTAATAAAATAAAAAAAAAAGGAACAGGCAATTCCAGAAGAGTGACGGATTTGTGACCAGATTGTGTTCCAAGTATGACCTCTTTTAGCCTTTCCTCTTTGCTTCCTTGTAAGGAGATCTCTCGACATTTGCAGAAATCAACCTTCAAGCAGATTCTGTGCCTCCCTGTGGACGTTGCCTCCTGTGTTACGATTGAGGATTAGCTCAGCCGAGCACAGATTGCGGAGTGACAGGATTTAAAGGAGCATCGAGAGAGGTTTACCTCCTGGTGTGTGACTGTACGGAGGGGGTTAAAGGGTTGATGAGTATTCAATCCCAACCAACTGGAACCCATGAAACAAGACTGCCAAAGAGCATGTTCTAGTATGTGCCTGGTGCCTAGTTAGCAGATTATAAATTCCCTACAATATATCTAATATACCCAAACACTAATTAACCTTATTTAAAATGAAAGCAGGAATTACATTAAATGAGCTACAGCGTCAGTGACTGCTGTTCAACTGGTGCAGATAAATTTCAGATAAAAGACTATAAGAAGACATATTTACAGTCCAAAATGAGAAGATGCTGCAAGAATATGTTGGCAGTTGGCTATCTCTTTTTACCCTTCTATTTCCACTGTGTTCTTTAAACACTATCTATAATTGCTAATCTCCTACTGTGTGCTGTGACCTGCAGTGTCAGTCAAACTTAAGTTGGAGTACGTGGCAGCCTGTTTGGACTGTAAGTGTAGTCATTTTTTTTGTCTCCCGTGTATTTACTACCATAGCCTGTATAACACTGAAACCTCCTCTCTCTTCCCCTTATGTCTGAGGTAAAAACTGAGTGCAGCTGTCTCCTGCTTTAATCCTATCCCTTTATCCTAATCTTGTTACAACATGGCAATTACAACTCACGGCTAATTATATGAAAACAAGTAAAGATTTAAGAAGATACAATAATAAGCACAATAGACTGAAGGCAGCTCCTTCACTTCATGACTGCTGATGTGCAGGAGATGATGATAATTCACAGACTAGGGGTTAACATATAGAGCTTCTAGTTATTCCCAGTGGGCAGAGCTTAACTGTTGATATCATCTGATCAACACACATGAACATACAAGAATCATTTGGGTTCAATCACACACACCCTCACACAAACACACAAATAATACCTGTTGAGTTTCCATCTACTTCATTGGCTTCTGAGTGAATCTGTTGATAAAACATATTTTTATACTGTTGGAAGAAAACACAGACTCTAAAAGTATGTATTTGATCAATTTTAGGTGTTGATCCCTTACAGATACATCATGTTGCTCTGCACTTTCTGCAGAGGTGGATTCTGAGCAGGTGGAGTCTGGCAAGAGATCATCTCCTTCACTGAAAACAGAAATGGATATGTAATGTATAGGGAGAGAAACACACACTCAGTCAAATAGCAATACCTAAAAGGGCTTAGGGCTTGTTGAGTAACATACTGTATATAGACAGTCCATTTACCTGCAGCTATCTATCCATGTACAAGTCTGCCACCCAACAACACATGGACTACAGATGTTGTTGGGATGATCAATATTCCACAATTTTAATAAAGCACATTTTAAATTGCAGTACGTTTATTTATACACTTCAATTTAAATTAATGCAACTGTACCTCTTCTAACTGTATAATAATAATACGTTTGTTTGGTGGGAATGTTACTTCAAAGTAATACTTTATTTATTTTATTATACTTCCACAAAAGGAGAGGTTTTCATTGGCTACAGGGGTTTTCATAAAATTAGAGTAGATACACAGAGAAATACACTGTTCCTGCAAAGAGCATTGATTAGTCTTTTCTAAGAACCCATTTCGTGATACGTGCCAAATGAAATATTCTATACTGAAAGCAAACATTCCTGGCTGAGGTCATGTGGATGGATAACAGCTTTGAAAATTTAAAATACTTACCAAGAGAGAATAGATAAATCAAGCTTATCAAAGTCTCTGAAGATTTCACTGTATCGCTTGGGTTTAGGTTCATGTTGCTCTTTCTTCACATCTAAAATGGGAAAATGAATAATTCATAATGAATGAAGGTGGTTTGACTATTTCATTCTTAACACCATTGCACATGCAAAGGTCCTGAAGTGTGACCCTCACCACCAAGTGCACACCACATATACACACTAACACTATCTCAAAACAAGACACAGATTTTTCTTCTATAAACAAAAATGCGTCACCTCTCAGGCCAAATCAAAAGTTGTGGTGAAGAAATAAAAAATCTTACATGTTAACAGACTGACATAGAATTTAATTACATTTTTTTATGATGCCAAAAGGCAAGCAGAAATGTAGTTGGAATAGTAAACCAGCTGTGCAGCTCTGACCTCTGTCCTGCTTTCTAGTGATCACTTCAAATGTTGGTTATTCTACCCATCGTCTATTTCTGAACTTCTCTACAGTACGCATCAACTTAATGCCTAAAATGCACAACATAAAATATACTTCTTGAGAAAAACTGCATAAAGATAAATGATTCTGCTAAAAGACACAGCAGAAATCAAACTCAAGTTCCTCTCGCTGAAGTCATGTATTAACAGCATTTCCGTTCTATTTCTGACCCAAATAAAGATTATTTTTGATAACAATATCTCAACCTATCCTGCTCTAAATTTCTAACTGACTTTCGCTTTGTGGGATGTACACCAAAAGGTTAAAAACTGATGATTTACAACTGGTGCAACAAATGAGAAAACGCATTCTCTGAGTAAGATACGTCTCCATTTTGGTCAACCACATCCTGCTTGCAATTTGAGTCACGTCCCATAATGCACACTGAGTCCTTGTTTTTCACACCAATGATGGTTTACTGTGACAGTTGATGACTGAAGAATTAGAATCAGAATTACAGAACAGCATCCTCCATTTAAATTCCTTATAGTCACTGTTTTCACAGCAGCAACATTTTCATTTATCGCAATTACTTTTAAATTCATGAATTAAAGTCATTACAACAAATCAGATAAATAAAAAATTAGAGGCATCTTTCAAAAAAGTTCTGGTTAGATGTTATGTTTGTCAAACCTCACACAAATCTGAATGATGTCTTAACATCAGCTTTTTGCAGAGCTTAAAGAAAAGTATATCTTCATAAGTAAAAATATAAAAGTAAATGAAAATAGGCCAGAAAAAGAGCATGCAAAAAATGAAGAAAGACTTCAGGAAGTTCACAAATCCTGCTTTGACTATAATGATGCAGCAGAGCACCACAAACTGGCAGATACGTTAACAAAGAACATCAAGGCATATTTGCAGTACACAAATGCACCGACGTGCAGTACCTATGACATAATTGTAATATCAGCACACAGCAAGAGACTATTTATCCATTTAAAACCATCTTAACTAAAAATGTGTATTTCATAATCTTTATAAAGACAAAGGAGCAAAAAAATAAACTACACATAAACATGATGTGCAACATATCCTGTTTATGAGGTGAAAGGTGGAACTTCCTAAAAGTAACCTCAGTACATCGCAATACTTCTTTGTACTCACCTTTGGTTTGAGAGACATCCTTGTTTGGCACTTGATCTTCTTCCATTTCTATACTATCACCACAGCAGCCAGATCCTACCAATACCACTCACACATCATCTGTCCTCATGGTCGTACTTCAATACACATGAATAAAGAATAAAGTAAATGGGACAGGAAACCTGAACTGCAATGTGTGCTCACACTGCCACACTTTTGGTAACTTATTAGCATGCAGCTCTAAGGCTTCTTCCGTTTGTGCTCTCAGAATGATCTTCCTCTGGTTGGCCAGTTTTTTCACCACTATAGGAAGAGGAAGTGTATCTTGCTGTCACTGTAGGCCCCACCTACGCTATCATACCCTACATAGTGAGAAGGTGCCACTGTGTTTAGATTGCCTTTTTAGAAAAAATACTTCCGATCTCAGTTGCTTGTTGTGGCAAATTGTGAAGTGCATACAGTTTGGCCAGTTTTAAGAGATACATTACCATGGCAGTATATGATAAAAAATCAAGCTCTATACTTAATGAACACATCAATTCATACTCCCTGAAACTAACTTTGCAGTATGTATTCCATTTTTGCTGTGAATATTTAGAGTTGACTTAAAAGGAGTTATTGAAGTGTATAAAAAGTTTCATCTCACTCATTTGGCCTCACTGAGCATCATGGGACCCTTTCTATTACACCTAATGGGGCATGGACCCCTCTTGGGGTGCATCTGTGGATTAATGTTATTGAGTGACCAAACATATCTCAAAATGTCCTCCATGTAGTTGTACTGAACAGCTTGGCTCTTAATTCAAAGTTGAAGAAGATCAGACAAATGATGACACCTTGAGGGTAATCTAGATACAACAAGTGAAAACAAGCTCAGTGCTGCGTGATGGCAGCAGCTAATGTCCCCACTCAACGTGTTAATGCAGTGGGTAGCTCACCACCGTTCGGCAGATCCATGTGCAGGTCACAGTGCACATGAGGTGTAAATTAAGTCTTAGTGAAAATGAACTTTTGCTCCTAGGAAGTTAACTGTTTCTCATACCTACTTGTCTTCACAGTATATTATAATTGTCAACAGCATTCCCCTTTCATAAGTTAAATGGACACAACCTACATTAACAGAGAACTTTCACAAGCAATGATAGTGCACATCCAATCACAGTATTCACATATTCAACTTTTTAAAAAATATAACATTTTATTATTTGTTGTTGGCACAATGGACCACAAACATTATTGTAAATGATCTGTGGGTGAACATACATTAACCAGCTGAAATCAATTTCTTGGGAGCTTTAGTGTAGCCATGCGAGTCAAAACCAAGACATAACAAATAAGCTGCAAAAAACAAGATGATCCAAACATTACATCTTATCTCCTCGCAGGAGCCGTTTATCAAGTCTTTCTCACCCAAGGTGCCCAAATTTAGATTAAATAGTGGGAGTGTGATTAAGAGGTGTAGTGACTAACTGATATGTGTTTGGCTGTGCCTGTGTGAAGTCTTTCTGAGGGACCACGAAGGGCATTTGTAACCATGTTCCTCCAAAACCGCCAAGTCTGAGGCGTGTACAATGGTTTGCCTCGCCTATAACCCTGTCAACCGCTGGTTGGTGGTATTGGTCTGGAAGCAATACAGAAGTAGTACCAAAGGACACAGGAATAACTGTGGAGTACAAACTAAAAGTTTATAGTCTACAGTAGCACTGCAAATCGATGATTAGGGATTAACACAAACAGTTTTCTTTGGGTTTTGTAAAGCTAAGCTGTAAGTACTTGAAATGTTGGTAGGTGACTATTCAAATGATGAGGATGTTTAGAAAGAGAAAATACTAAAGATCAAAACAAAGTATATGCAGATGTTTCTCTTCCTGCAGTTTTCACAACAGAGACCAATGAGCTTAGACTAACTGCTGGTTAGATTCAAGACATAAATGCCAGTTTAAGTCTGGTATTTGCTCAGTCACATATTGTTGTAGCCTAATTCATTTGTAGGATATGAATCCCATTTCACAGTGTAATGCCAAATTATGACAATAAAGCTAACTGTCCAAAGACTGAAATATAACAGTCCAATTAAGTTCTTTTCTAATACATAGGTTCATTTCTGTATGACAGACAGGAGTTGGGTACTGCAAATGCCATTCCATATGGCAAGTCTAGTGCATTTATAAGGTAAAAAGTAAAAATGGATGTGATAGAAAAAAACACACCTGATCCCTTTTTAACTTGTCACATCCCTGCTGTAATGCAAGAAAAGTGTACCAAAATGAAACGTAATTTAAAAACTAATGTGATTAGCCCTGTGCGCCTCCTCGGTTCCTTTCATAGCTCGTCCCGTGCTGTGCTGTCCAAAGGAGACTGGAGCACATCTGAGTTCTGTGCCTCGGTGCTGATCTTAGCTTGCTCCCGAGTTTTTCCTGAGCGCGCTCTGTCCCAGTCTGTACGAACCTTATCATTGTCCCACACTGTGGAAGTTTCTGTGTCGCTGATGTAACCTGAGTCACCGGTGTAATGGGTTGGATACACTAGAAGAGGCTCTGCTGAAAATGCCAGCAGGTTCCTGGTCTCAAACTGGTCCATGTAGTCAGAACTGTGAAAGAGACGGAAATGTAAGAAATCAATAAAACAGGCAAAAGTCAGCAGAAGCAAGTGTGATTAATGTATATTTATACTGCAGTGCAAACACTTACACAGGGTGTTTATCAAACATGATGGGAAGAAATTCATCCACTGGTAAAACTCTCTTTAATGGTTCTGCTTTCATGAGCTTCTCTGCACCTTGTAATGATATCATATAGCCTAATGTCCAATATGAATAGTCAGCTTCCACCAAGTTGTGTATATTAGGAACAGCTTTCTCTGGGTGGTCCACTTGCATTCTTTTCCGACCAATATAACTAGAAAAAAAAGAAGAAAGGAGAGGTGAGAAGCAATCGCGTACTTATGATAAACGAGCTATAATTAAAAGACATAAATTTACATGAGATCCCAGTCCAGTCCTTCTTCCTCTATTTCACTCATCAAGTTCATCAAGCGACGTTTGAAGAAGATCTCAAAGCGCAGGTCATCTTCAATCACCAGAGATGTTTTCAAGCCTCGCTCTACAATCTTAGGACAAACACACATTTTTCAATGAGTCAGGCGTCTGTCTGGTTCACAAATGTTTGGATTGATTTCATTATCTGCTGAAAACCAACTGTTGGCTTCTGGATTTCACCTCTTTCCAGATGTTATAGTGGGAAAGGAAGCAACCCAGCTCTCCCTTCGTTAGTGGGCGCTCGTGATAAGGGTCACTGTATCCAGGGAGCATATGAATGCCCATATCATGAATGTCACTGACATTCATCGCTCTGACATAGAGAAGAAGAAATGTAACAGAAGGGTAATGAGAAGGGGCAGATATTAGTGATTACTAGGTACTAAATCAATCTTAAGTATCCGTTTAACTGTGAGTAATTGAACTTACTTTCCGTCTACAGCTGCAGTGACCTTACAAGTCATCCCCTGCTCGTGCAATGCTCTCATCATACGTTCTCTGCGGTCGGTCCGCCTCTGCAGGTTTATCATGAACACCTGCAGGTGGAGCAACATGTGGAGCCAGTCAATGTAACTGCATATTTCTAACAGCAGAGGGAAATATTTAGGACAGAAGTGGAAGGACAGCCATTTTTGCAGATGCCATCTTCACATCACTCCTCACTCACCTCATCAAAGCCCAGTTTGTCAAGTTGTTTGCTAGGAACATGTATGTATTTGGAAGGCATCACTGGGGGATTTCGCACTACACAATGAGAGGGAAGATGGATGCAGAAATGGAATAAAATTATATATAGAAACCCATGCTGAAAGTTATGAGTTGAAGCAGAAGATAGTAGAATAACGATGTCAAGCCAATGGAAAAAATAGGAGATGAATACAAAAAAGAAAGTCCTCATTATAAATGTAAGTGACTCACCGTTCACCTCCAGCACGGTGTGCGAGAAGCTATCAGCTTCATCTTGCAAAGTATTGTGGGATCGCAGTGGTACAGGGAAGTAACCATAGATCTCTTTGTTACATACAAACATTTGAACATCTGTAGAAAGCAGAAGATGGAAATGTTTTCACACTCAAGTTGCGAAATTTCAGATAAAACGGTTGATGTCAAATGTGTCCCGTCTTATACCTGCCATCCGAGCAGAGAAAGCAAACACAATGATGTCATCAAAAGCCCAGTTGTATTTTGGGTGCGGTGGGTGAAAGACCAGGTCCCTGGACGCCTCTTTCCTGAGGTCTACCAGGAAGGTGGAGTGGACCATGGGAACTGCAAAACAGCCCTTTCGTGCACGCTTCCTCATGGGCAAGTAAGCAGGGGTGCGCCTATAGTAACCCTGAAGAACAGGAGTTGATTAACAGTTGAGTTCAAGAAAGGAACAAAGCTCTTTGAAAACACTTGACATACATAAGCACGGACACCCACAAAACAGTACCTCTGAGGTCATTGCACACCAGAAGTTTGAGTAAGCTGCACGGGAATCAAGCATTGGAGCGATAATGGTCTTATTCTCTTTCATGAGCTTCCACAGCACATCAGGATTGGTGAGGAGGTTATCGCAGTCCACCAACTACACAAGGAAGAGAGGAAAAAACAATGAACTGTGTTTGCCAAGGAAATGTGTGTAGTTAACACATCTTCAGAGAAAGTGCTGAACAAGTCATGAAGGTTAAATGGGGGAAATTAGGTAGTTAGAAAAATACACAGACTATTCATTTACATAACACAAAGTCTGTTTTTCAAGGGATAAGACAAAGAGCATTTCCAAAGATTTGTAGTGTAAAATAATTGCAATTTTGGATGTACTCTGCTTCGAAATTATACACCACTTAAGCTGACAATGTGGGTTGTGCTGGGGAATATAAATAGTAATGTGCACAGAACTGCATTTTAAAATAAGGTTTGTGTTGAGTCAATCTTTGTGCTGGATGAGATAAACTTTAACCATAAGGGCCAAAAAATATATAACTGGGTCAATTTTCAACACCCTTCTCAGTGCTTAAACTGCAATTGCCATTGTGCTTTGGATGAGACCCTGTACTTATCCTTCTGCTTCTATTATTGACCAATAAAACCCAGTGTTTTATTGTTTAATCTCTGGGTTGGAGTGTTGGCTCAGTGTTTAAAATGGAAAGATTTTCAGTGTTATTGTTGTTTCTTATATGCTTGTAAAGTGTAGTTATGTTAGCTTACCATAAAGTAGTCCGCCCACATCTCACGAGCTGACTCAAGTGCTACTTGACGAAGCTTCATAACATGCTCATAACGGGAATCTGTCCACTGTTTTGGACCGTCTTCATCCTCATAGTTTCTGCAAGAGACATTTTTCAGAGTGTTTTTTTGCTTTGTTCGCCTTTTCACCTATACAACATTTCACCAATTACATTAGCAACCGACCTGGGAACCAGTTTTGGCCGCCACTCCACATAATGGTACAAGCTCTGCACCTTGACAAGCCAGTTGCGCAGAATACTTGTAGTGTTGTCCTCGTTATGATCAGTTGCTACCCTGTTAAATCACAACAAATGTCAATGATCACAAAAAACTGTATTCAACCTCAAATTGAACATTATGAATAAATAAGGCCAATAAATGGAAAACAGTAATAATGGTTGAATGTAGAGCCCCACCAATATAACGGCAAACTGATATTGGCCTATCAGATATGTCAGTAACAGTGTTTACATTGATATTGATATTCTCTAACGATATATAGTCAACATTTCATGTATATTTGTTCATTTTTTAAATCCCAGTGAAATTTACTGTTTCCATGCACTGATGTAATTTTATTGTTAAACTGTAAAATCATGCCTCCATTACATATCTTTGTCACAAGTGATTGATAACTACATTTGAGGGATAGTTGTAAAAATATGTGGTATGTATATATTCTGTACTTCTGATTATCGTCTAAGATATCAATATCAGAATTCTTTTACTCCCTAATATTAGTATCAGCATTGGCCCCAAAAAACCCTGTATTGGTCAGGCCCTAGTTGAATGTAGTGTTAATGCTGCACTGGATTCAAGCAAAAGTGATACTAGTGTCACTACTCAAGTAACAATGACACAACGTTCACTTTCTGTGAGCTCATTGTCTGCAGCTGTGGGAACTAACACAGGTGTTATTGATACTAACATCACAGAACAAAAACATTGTTCATCCAGCTTATAGCACATCATGTTTTGATGAACAACATAAGAGAAGTGAAACGTTTGCCTGAAATAGCTCAGAACAAAAGGAAATGATTTGATCTGGCTAAAGCCATGTGTGACACAAATGAAAAAGTTGGACAGCTTGCATGTTTGGTGTACTTATTCTGAGGAATGAAATCAAGCCACATGTTATTCTTAGAGTCCTCCCATCTGTCTGAAACTCACTACCAAGAAAGCGGGGAATGACACAACACAACATCCACAGCCTTTCTCTCTGTAGCCAGGTTGTGTTGAAGGTCAGTAGTATTTTCTGAGGAAGACTGTCTTCGTTCGTTTGCTGAGTTTTTTTTTCTTCTTTTTTTTTTTTTTACTGAAACAGACTGTGGCCAAGCTAGATTTCACATGAATTTTGGGAGAACACTGCAACTTCTTGTTAATCCATTTTTTCCCCTCACTCCTGCTGTCCAACCTTTCAAATCCTCAAATGATAAATTGCAATGACTCATCCGCCTCATGTTGAGCTCAAATAATTAGTTCAAAGCATAGATTTGAGCTCTGTACATTCAAAAGAGGGTTTAGGTCTATTTTAACATTGTTCCAGTGGTGAAAACATTCAAGACTAATTGCAGACACCAAAGATTTAAATTACACTTGAAAGTAATTTAGATTCTGAGGCTTTGGTGTGCTTACAAGCAGCTACAAAAAGCTTCAGTGTATCTCATACAGTGTGGATTGTTTACATCATTCAACAGCTGTGTGCATTTTCCCAGATGTGGCTTAATGTGTTTGCAGTCGATGTCAAAACGAGATTTTCCCTTAAATTAACATTTACAGAAGTGTCTTATGACAACTAAACAAAAAAAAGGAGCCAACAAGTTCACTCACATTACTGGTGAGTAAGTGGAGACCTCTGTGAGCCTTGAAGGCAGTTGTGCAAATTGCTCAGAGCTCTGCGGCTATGAGCACGGGTGGGCTGCTAGGAGCATGTGGCTCAGTTATTATGTGCGAAAGCCTTTCTTTCATTCTCTCAGCTGGTGTCTGAGCATGTTATATAGCCTATATGTTTAAAAGGTCTATAACAGTCTATAAAAGTTAGATAGGGTGCATTAAGTCTGGAGTATGGCCTGCAGAAACAAGCAGCTGAGGGAGCAATAAAACTGCATAAAACTAGCTTTTAGTTTCCATGATCATTGTAATCATGTAGGTTGAATATTCAAGATTGCTCTGTCAAGTTCCACATATAGTAATGGCATCAAATATCTTCACAGATGGGTTTCCTGGCCCTAAAGAGTCAATCACTCAACTATATATTGTTCTAACTGGTAGTCAGGAGGTAATGCTAGCTGGAAGGAACTGGAGGTAACCTGAATGTGTGTTAATGGACTGCAGACACAACAATAATTCACTTTGTTAGGATTTCTATGTTAAATCATGTAGCTCCCCTCGTGGCCAAAGCAATAGCGTCCCCTCCCCTCCACGTATACAGATCAATCTACGCTTCCCTGTGCAGATGTTTTCATCTCTGTCCAAAATAAAGTGGATAAGTTTGCCCTTTATTCGTGGTGTGAACTCAGAAGCAGCTCTTCGTTGGTTTGCTGCTTGTTAACTTTTGTGAAGACATTTTTTGGCAACATAATCACAATTTACCTTGACATACTCTGAAGTCCACCCCTTTTAAAAAAAACAACCAACTCTGCCCCAAATCTCAGCTGCACAACCAGAAGTGCAGCTATGTAAAAATAGTTATAGAGTAAAATTCTGGGATGCTATTTAAAAACTCCTACCTCCACTTAGGAAGGACTTACCACATAGCCATGCGATCCTTTGGATAGTTGAGGCGCTCAATAGTACCGAGGAAATGCGGCAAAGAGTGCTCGGAGTTCCGGCAGATGAGGGCGACGAGGACCCGGGGAGCGAGCAGCGGAGACTCCGGGCTCCAGCGCTCCTCCGCAAAATATCCCCCGACTGGTCTGCAGCTGGACAGGAGCAAGAGGACCAGGGTGGCCGGGAGGCAGACGAGCCCAGCCAGACCGTGCATTGCAACAGTAAATTAGGAAATGTAAAAGCAAAACAACTTCAAAAGGGTTGTGGCTCCCGATGCTATAGAAAAACTGTGTCTTTAATATGCCCGGTCATCACAGAAAAACTAAATCAGCACCATCGGCTCCTGATGTGACTACACAGCGATTTAAAGGGGTGGGGCGATCTTAAAGGGGATGGACTAAGCATGACCGCGCAGTAAAGCAGTAAACACATAAGCCAATTTCAATTAACATTTTATTTTTCACTTCATAATCAAAATAAGTGCTATGGATGGTTAATGAACAGCAGCCAATTTCTAAATGATTTCCAGTGTTGAGGGTGTGGAAGGGTTTCAACCAAAAAGCTAAAAATCCTTACTTTTATGTTTTGTGAACATCTAAATTACATCACAGTCTTTTATTAAACCTCCCTTGGATACAGCTAGACCTACACACACCAAGCTCCAATATCTGGAAAATCCTCCTACATGTTTTTATGTTTACACCAAATCTAACTCCATCACCGACATAAACATCTCAGTTGAAAGTAGGAATGTACAGTGTGTTATTTTCCAAGTCTCTTCATTCACTTGCACTCCTGCCTTTATTCAGTAGATAAAAAACTCTACAGTTTGGCCCCTGAGCTCGGTCTCTCCACCTGGATAGTTAAAGAGGCAGCTGCAGGGTCATCAACAAGCCAGAACAGCTCGCCGTTAGTCGGGACAACACGGGCTGCTGGGAATGCTGGACCTTCTCTACCCTCCAGCACCTCCTGCAAAAAAAAACAATCACTATGTTATAACACAATAGCATGTTACATAACTCAGTAGTACACACTCTTTTCTGCTGGGCCAGGGGATTATAAAACTGCTGATCTCTTGATTATTTTGTTGTTTTTTAGTCATCTGTGTTGGACTATAGGCATACATTTGTACTCAAGTTCACGTTTTTTTCATTATATTTATTTATTTATTTATAGCCCTGACATGTTTTTTGTGTTCCCAGGTCATCTGTCAACTGTAATTTTTGAATCACAGACTGTATAAAGTATGAACCCTGAAATCTAACCAACATAGCCTATCTGCATTTTAACAATACTGTGTATGTTTTTTTGGGGGGTTTCTTGGCATTGTTTTTTTCTCTTTACCCTGGTCTAAGTGAATTTTTTGTGCTGTGAAAATGAAACAAAATGTTTAAATGTTACCTTCAAAACTGTTGCTTTGCTTCCCCCAGTTGACACAAAAGCCACACAGCGTGCAGAGTTCACCACGGGAAAAGTCATGGTTACACGCTGTGGCGGTGGCTTGGGAGAGTCGCTTATGGGAGCAACAATCTTCTTAGTTTCCTGAATAAGGGGTACAAATAAACCTAATCATCTATCATTTTTAATGAACACAGGTGCAAAAAGTGTGAATGAGAACTACAACACAGGACTCTGCTGTAACTGTCAAATATATGATGCAACATAAGGGGGATTGCCTCACCGACATGCACTGAGGAATGACAGTGAAAATCACAAGTTGTGCCTAAATCAAAACCTATCAATTCTCCATACATAGTTGAGGGAGTGTCTTGAAAAGAATGGTTCAGCAAGCAAGTCAGGAACCACATCTAACCTAATTAGTAGGCCTGTTGGAATTAAATGAAATAAAGTTCTTCATATGCCTACAGCAGAAAAAATATATATAACTGAGAGGTTACATTTACAGACATCTAAACTGCCCAGAAACCTGCAATTTAATGACCAGTTATATAGAGACATTCCTAAAAAAAAGAATAACATTGTCCAACATCCACATGCTGGACTGATGGTTCAAAGCGGCCTGTTTTGTAGAGTCACAAAGAGGGAAACATGTTTACTTTTTCTGAAATATGAAAAATGTGAAAATTGTATGCAAGCTATGACCATCACTGTTGATTTAATCAATGAAATCATCTAAGCAAATCCACTAAGATTTGGATGGTGGAGAATCCTGGCAAGAGCATCTTTCTATTCTCTTTCATAAGTATTCAACAGACATACAGGCATAAATGTGTTGTAGTGTGCCCCTCACCTCTAGCAGAGGGTGGTCCGGGAAGAGGGAACAGGTGTGTCCATCAGGACCCATACCCAGCAGTAACAAATCAAACACGGGGAACTCATCATCTGGGAAGGTCTGTGGGTTTGAAAGTAGCAAAACTGCAAATATTCTGTATAACATGTGATAATCCAACACAGTCGATGCATGTACAACTTTATAACCAGAACTGATCACAGCAAAGTAAAGATATATCTAATAGACATTGCACCTTCTTCAGTTTGCAGGTATAATCCTCTGCACAGTCGTTCACCGGCAGTGAGGGGTCGATGACTAAAATCCCACTGTCAGGGATGTTGACCTTAGAAAAAAACTGATTCTGGAAAAGAAAGCAACAGGTTACATTTTTATACTAAAGCAACAAAATAAATATCACCACGATGCATGCAGACAAACAACAGCTACCTTGTACAGCCCATAAGTGCTGTCAGGATCATCAAAGGAAACCACTCTCTCATCACAGAAACCAGCCACCCACTTGCTGCAGTCCAGGTCCGACATGGCCAGCAGCTCTTTGCTGAGCATGGACACCAGGCTTCCTCCAGAGAGACCCACAGTGAACCTGCCACGGGAGGCGATAGCTTTCTCAGCCCGAGATGTCACCAGATGGGCCAAAGCTGGACCGAGCTCCGCTGAAGAGGGGAAGACCACGACTCTTCTGCCAGCCATGATAACGCTCCGTCTCAACGCAGGTGTGACTGGCTGAAAGAGAGAAGAAGAAAGGATTTTTGAGCAATGTATAAGGAAGTAAATTACCACACCGTTTTGCAAGTCATGGTGATGTATGCAAACACTAGATGCTCTGAATTACACTGTGGTGGCTTCACTTTAAACACTGCTAAAGTTCATTTAAAGTAGCCTATTGTAGGTTGGTGCCGAGATTAAAACTCCAAACCCCAGCTGATTTAACGCGGTACATACTATTATCCACTATCGGGGAAAAAATGAGGGAGCAACGATGCACATTTCTTGACATCTAAAACAAACATTTCATCTCTAAAACTACAATTTGTTGGGGTGAATAAAGGAGTGTTTACCCACTGAATGAGACCCTCAAGAAGAGACTGTCATGAGGAGGATTTTTAGTCGGCAAACTTTGGATGCGATACTTCCTGGAACAAATAGCCAATCCCTGTCTGTGTTTGGATCGCACTGCATTGTGGTTGATGGAGTCCACGGACTAAGTGGCTGCAATGAAAAGTCACCTTAGTGAGTTGAAAGAGGCGATTCATAAAACTCTAAGGAAGAATTGGGGGGATTTTACACAACAGAGATTGATACTGAAGTCAGTAGAAGTTGTGACAATATGACAGATATGTTTTGTAGTTTTGATGTAAAGTTGTAAGGTTTCCTCCCACCCGGTAGATGGACACAGTGTTTCCTCTCTAAACACACTCACGCGTCCTGTGAGCATGCACCCACAGCTCCTGTCGTGCATTATTACATTGTAACTATATCTTTTTTTTGTATGACAGTGAAACATTGAGACCTCCTGACTGCAACAACTCATCATCCGGTGTGTTGGGAAGCTACAGAGATCTGGAAAAAAACAAAACATGTCGACAGTCTTCTCTTTCCAGACACAGCTCGTCTCCATTATGGACGCCTTATCCAAAACAGCTGTAATGGAAATAAGCAAATTGGTCGAGATCGAGTCGAAGATGCTGAAAATAGAGATAACTCGAGGGCGGAATGAAATAGCCTCGCTGACAGAGAAACTGCAGCTGATGGAGAAATTGCTTTATATTGCACAGGGGAGCAGACAGGACGCAGCAGCAGCAGCCTGCTCAGTGCTGAGGGACGATTCATCAAACGCTATATTAGAGCCTGACAGGACAAGACCTGCCATAAAAAGGTAGGCTTGTTGACTCCTGTGTTTAGCCTTTAGGTAGATCATATGTCTGTGTGGATTTGTGGACTGACACAGTTGTACCCTTATTTATTCTTATTTTTCTGCATCCTAGTGAGAGTCCATGGGAAAACATAGGTTCCTCCACAGAGACAAGCAGTTTGCATCAAACTGAAAAGCATTCTGCAGCGGAAGTAAGTTCTGCACTATAATCATCACACAGTACTATGCCATTATATTGCTCTTTGTTCTTTAATTCCCATGCTGTTTACTCATTAGCTGCCAAATCCACTGAAAGAGCATCCTGAGCTGATAGTGGTAAAGGAGGAGCCATCAGAGGAGGACAATAGAGTGCCTGAACAAGATAGGACAAGTGAAAACAGTGAGTTTTAATGAAAGTTTGGTTGTGCAGCAATGTGTAAAATGTAAATGTGAGGGTTGGAATCTGACTTTATAAATATTAGTATCTTAAAATATGCTGCAAGTTGATCATGTTGTCAAACTACTGCTACCAGGGTTGAAAATTAACTTTCATGCTCATCATAAAATGTGTTTTAGATAAATTGTTCTTAAAGAGTCCAAATTGCAGCAGCAGACAAATGTTTTACCAGTTTTCCCCCCAATTTTTAACACGCTTATATGCTGTCAACAGGAAAGGAAGCGCTCACAGACACCCAGAAGTGTCCAGATGTGATCCAACGTCTCAAACCCGTCTCAGAGCATCAGCAGCCAATGTTTACTGACAGTTTTGTGGCTCTGAGCACCCAGTCGTCTCTCATCGGATCAGGAAGGAGAGACACCCAGTGGAGTCCGCAGCTCACACCCGCACACACAAACCTAGAAGCTGGGAAAAGCTTGCCTCCTAATGTTGCCTCCCAAAGTGTGAGCGTGCTCAGGAATATGAAGATACACAATCTGAGGAACTCGGCCGCCAAGAGGTTTGGCTGCTTGCAGTGTGGCAAGAGTTTCAGATGCTTTAGCCAGCTCGAAATACACCAGAGAAGTCACACGGGAGAGAAACCATTCAGGTGCACACTGTGCGGAAAGAGATACGCTCAAAAAGGGCATTTGTACACACACCAGCGCACACACACTGGTGAGAAGCCGTACCGCTGTCCTATTTGTGGAAAGGGCTTTATTCAAAAATGCACTCTCGATATGCATCAACGTACACACACTGGAGAAAAACCTTTTGTTTGTATCAAATGCGGCAAGGGTTTCACAAAGAACTGTAATCTGAAAAAACACCTCGCAGTACATCTTGATCCTAATTTGCATGTGTATGGTGGTGAATCAGGTGCGCCGACATTTAGTGGGACATTCATAAATGGAACCACTTAAATCACTGTAGCCGCTCAGATGTAACTTCTTCAGCTGTGTGATCAAAATATTTTGTGCATAATAAAGCTATCGTTGCTCCAGATTTGAGTGGCAGATATTGTCTTTGATCTCTTCTGTTGTGATAAAAAATATGTCAGTACATGTCTTCTCTGCTGCTCACTTTTCATGTCTCATTTTCAACCAATCCCCTCAAACTGACTGAAACAGGATTTTATACTATAAATTTAGTTACAGTATGAAAACACAACTAATCAATATATCACACTCTTGTTTTATTCATAGCCGTCAACGCTTCATAAATAAAAAGCAGCCAAATATAACACTCTCTCCCGTAAAATTACAGTTAAAATGCCAACGAAGAAGGCAGTGAGTCAGTGAAGCTGCTCAGAAGTCAACAGAAAAAGCCTCACATGGAGCACAATGACATAAAGGAGACATTTTCCACATTCACTTATTAATAAATAGGAGTCAATCTCAGGCAAATGTATTGTTGGATTAAGATGGTGCAAAGCTATCAGCTCAAAGTTTAGCAGTTGAGATCTGACTTTAGACTGCCCTG
This sequence comes from Scomber scombrus, assembly GCF_963691925.1. Classification (NCBI taxonomy): domain Eukaryota; kingdom Metazoa; phylum Chordata; class Actinopteri; order Scombriformes; family Scombridae; genus Scomber; species Scomber scombrus. The sequence goes on from NC_084987.1 coordinate 11,758,761, forward strand.
AGTTGACTCGGGCCTTGTAAAGCAACACTTCAGACTTGCAAAACAAAATGATTTGGTCCCATACACCTCTGACTATCCAGACAATGTTGTGACATGTCATGGTTTAAAACTTTAAATGTATTTACTTCTACTTCATTCAACTATCAAAGTTTTCACTAGAAGAGTAAGTATCATACCTCATCTGTATTGTTGTATTGTATGCACACCATTAGTAGGGGAGTGTTGTCTGCACATAGCTATAATAATAATAATATTTACAATAATCTATGTTACTCCTGCTGAATAATGTCAAGTTGCAGACACTCGCCTTGCTACTTGAAAACAATAAGTATGATAATTTCATTCATTTGTACTGTGCAATTTTCTTTTAAAGTGATAATTTCTGACATAGATTATGGGACACTATTAAATGATGGGGGCCAAAAACCACAGGGTGTCCACACAGTCATTTTGTGCAAAAATGCATTTAAAAAAGTTTATCTGAAGCTTATATGAGGCTTCAGCAGTCTGTCACATAAAGTATTTACCTGCCACATTTACAATTTTCTTTAACCATCAAATTTCCTCTTTGCGTTTCCCCGTGGATGTATAGTAACAAAAAGAGGAACTTTGACACTAAAGAAGTTGAAAGATATCTACTTAATTGGACTCATTCGGATGGCTGAAGCTTCATATTAGCTTCAGATAAACTTTTACATACATTTTTGCAAAAGGAGGACTTTTGGCCCCCATCACTGACTTTGTAAGTGCATGATGAAGGGATCTTCTAATGACCACTATGAACAGGAGGAATTATCATGGCAAGAAAAAACCTTATTCAATGTGCATTTGGGCACCTGTTTAAGACTAGAAAATAGTTGAACCTGTCCATCTAATTTCTTTTTTTAATTAATTGTGTTGCAGTTTTTAAAGTGACCATTGGATGGCAGTGAAAACTCAGATTTTAAACCATGTCTGGTTAATACTCACCAATAATGACTTGCAGAAATTGATCATACTGATATTAATACTGTGTCAGTCATGGATAAAAGCACAAAAGTCTGGCACAATTACACAGTTAAATTTCCAAAAAAGGTAAAACAACTAAATACATTTCTTAAAGATATGCAGGTAAAACATTAAAGTTATCAGTAAGACAGATAAGATAAGATAAGATAAGATAAAATAAGATGTATCTTTATTGATCCCCCTTCGGAGAAATTCAAATTGATATAAGCAGCACAGTGAAAAAAACTTAGCAGCGTAAGGGTGAAAGTGTACTAAAAACAGAATCAACAATAAGTAAGACAAAATAGGATAAAATAAATAAAATACTTTGTGTAAATACATCTGCAATATTGCATATTTAATGTGCAATATGCTGAAGTTCCTGATATTATATACATGTGAATGTCCCTGAGATTTACATACAGAATATACCCTCATACAGATAAAAATTAATGTGCAATGTGCAGATAATCTGAGATATTACTACTGGATAGTTAAAAGTGGATTAAACAAAACATTATTCATAAGGTGATACATTTGCAGAGAAGAAAAAATAGTTAAATGTGCTTATAAAATGCAGAAAGTATCAAAGGGAAAGAGGGAAATGAAAAAGGAAGGCAGGAAAAGTGTTCAGCATGAGTACATCATCAATAGATATGATCTCCATATATGTATTTGTGTTTTTGAGAGGAAAACGAATAGGATAAAAGGATTTGAGGGGTTTCTTTTTTTAATGCACATAATAGCCTGTAAACCATAGCATTGACCATTCCAGACCAAGAGGTGGCACTAATGCACTAACATAGTTTATTACCGACCGTATAAACACTAAGAAGAAGAAGAAGAAGAGGAGGCTCCCACAATCCCTTTTTGCACGGCTGAACCAGATATTTTATTCGGTACCAGCTTCGTGAATACATACATGGTCGTTAAGCAGGCTGTTTTAACCAAAATATCAAAACACTCAGCCTTCCTGTCGAGATGATGTGCGACACGACAAACCGAAGTTTCCGGACGCAGTTGGCCGCTGTACTGGAAAAGCTAACGAAGGCGGCTTTGGTGGAAATAGGAAACCTTGCAGACGAGTGCTCCTCCGTCCTTCACACCGAGATCTCCCTGCACAAGACCGAGAACGAGGCCCTGAAGAAGAGGTGTTACTCCCTGGAGGTCCAGCTGAGAGCGGCGAAGGAGGCGCAGACCTACCCGGCTCATGTCAACAGTGTCAGCCGCCGACACCCTGCAGGTCAGAAGGCTGGGATGATGTCTGGACTGATGGTCTTTGTTGACTTTGTTTACAGCTGGAGAGGTTAAGCTTTAGTCTGTGTGCACAAATAGTGATCTGCATGAATATTAAGAAAAGCAGTGGTGCAACTAAGTAAATATACTCATCTACAGTACTTCAAGATAGTATTTCTATGTAATGCTACTTTATACTTCCACTTCACTACATTTCAGAGGGAAATAATGTACTTTCTACTCCACTATATTCATCTGACAGCTTTAGTTTCAGATTCAAGATTTGACACAATTGATAATATGATAAGCTTTTAAAAACACATCACAATATTAAAGATGAAACCAGTGATTTCCAACTCCAACAAAAAGCAGTGTGTAGTTGGGGGCACATTTCAGTGAGTTGTTCACAGCTCCACCAAATAGTGAATTTTACTTCTGAACTTCTCAAATGGTTTCATTTCAATGAATGTTAAAATGAGCTAATTGTTCACAAAAAAAAGATTAGGAATAAAAGTACAAAAACCTGAAAACAGATTTGTATATCAGAGCCTTTTTCTTCTTTCCTCAATCATCTTGCGACCCCTGAAATCTATCTGGTGACGCTTTTGAGTGGCATGACCCCTAGGTTGGAAAACACTGGACTAAAGTAGCTAACTGTATATAAAGAAGTTCAAATTGGCTCCACCTCCTGCAGCTATAAAAGTAACATGCTACTTACACACTGATGCCGCAGTATTAATAAACTAATGGTGTCATATTTAATAATATATCAGTTAAAGGGAACAATCAAGTACTTTTTAGTTACTTTAACTACATTTTGCTGCTAATACTCATGTACATTTACTTAAGCAGGGTTTACTTGTAATGGATTATTCTTACATTGCTGTATTGGTACTTTTACTCAAGTAAAGGATCTGAATACTTCTTCCACCACCACAGAACAGTAAACATGAATGATATTATGGAGTTTTATTTGATCTTGGTGGATATTTCCCTGTAATAACAGTTTCATATCTGTTTGTCCCTCCAGAACAGCAGCAGTCTCCTCCAGCCATTGATGGAGTGTTTGGAAAGGACTGGTGCATGGACCTGTGGAGAGAAGACAAAGCTCCCTCTCAAAGGAAAGAGCCAGACCCTGTAATGACAAGCATGGGACCCCAGGTCAGTGAATCATTTGCCAACGTCTTCACAGGAACTGAAAAACCCCCACTGAGGATACTACTTTAACTTAGAGTATTAGCATTACACAGTAAATTACCTAAAGTTAATTATCAGTTATAACTGTAATTTGAGGATTATTTTGATGAGCACAGTTGCAGGATAGCCTATTTGAAATGCCAAGAAAAAAATACATAAACTTTGATGTTATTACGTATGCTTTTGTCCAAAGTGAATTAACCTGCAGCCGAATACTGAACACAGGGTTTATTCTGCAGGTCTCTTACTTTATTTCAGTTTGGCAGTGAAACCGTTGTGGTTGCTCATGCAGTTATAAATAATCTGTTTCTTTAGTGAGCTAAGATGACTGAATGATTGTTGTGTCACTTCATGTTTGGTAGGGATTAGACTTGATGGAGAGAGAACCCGATCTCATCTTTGTGAAGGAGGAAATATATGATGAGCATCCCATCGGACAGCACATGAGAGTCACTGATAACAGAAAAAGTAAGTTTGTGATAGAAAGTTAAAAAAACAAAAAAACAAGCATAATGATCCTGAACCGTGTACTCTCATGTAACAGGTATTGGACTTTATGAGGAGGAGAGCATGCTTCATAGATCTGTCAATGAGCTGCAGCTGCACCCGGGGGAATTAAACCGCTTCTCCATGACGACTGACAGCCAAACGCAACAACGCACACAGCCGACAATTATGGACAAGTTAATAGAGGATGCCACAATGAACATGGTCGACAACAGAATTCCTCCTCCAGACACCGGCGAATACTTTGACTATACGAACAATATCCACATGAATGCAACCAAAGACCTCACCAGTGAGCCCAAACCTGTGAAGCCAACAAAACAGTTTGAGTGCTTATTCTGTGGGAAAATATTCAACTATTTGAGCAGTTTAAAAGTCCACATCAGACGCCACTCTGGCGAGAAGCCGTTCAGCTGCACGGTGTGCGGGAAGCGGTTTGCTCAGAAAACGTACCTGAAGCTGCACCAGCGTGTGCACTCGGGGGAGAAGCCGTACAGCTGTCCCGACTGCGGCAAAAGTTTCTCCCAGAAAAGCTCTCTGAACATACATCTCCGGACACACACCGGCGAAAAGCCTTACAGCTGTGTTGATTGTGGGAAATGTTATGCATACAAGTATGGTTTAAATCACCACCAGTGTTTCCACATGCCTGGTGAAGCCTCATGAATTTCTACTTAAGTGCTCAGAATAGTTAAACATGTGCCAGCATCTCTACATGAAGCTCAAATATGGAAGAAAAATTTAATAAAAAAATAAAATAAAAATTCCAGCTATGTCAAAGAAAAGCAGCAGTGATAACAGGGCTGGTGCAAAATCTTAGCTGGTTGGGTTTGTTTTTAGTTTAGTAGGAAAAATGCTGCAGCAGCCAATTGACTGGGTTGGATTTGTTTTATCTGATTGGTCAGATGCTCACTGCCAAATTTTGTTGTTTCCTCAGCAAGCCGTTTAAGTCAGTTTCACACTGATTGATAAGGAAAGTGTCACAGATTAAATGATACATTTTCTTACGTTTAAAGAGAGGAGCTCATCAAAACTACGACAACAAAACTTCCTCACTCACATTTCATCCGTTGCATGTTGTCATGGTTGGTGTGACATGTTCTACATACCTCAGTATCATGTTTCAGGTCAGAAAAAAGTCTGTGTCAAATAATGATGAAATAGTTTCTTTGGACAAGTGCTCCAATGTTTGCACACATGTAGCATAAACCTTCAAAACTACCTCTTCACAACAAAACTGAAGTAAAACGAGTCTCACTGTTTGCTTCATTGCCGTCACCTCTCTGCCGTTTTCTATTACCCATATGCCACACCTCATTTTTCGGCATTAAACTGGGTTGAGTGAGGAAGCCATGACTGTTAAAAACAAAAATGTTGATGTGAATTAGTAACATAATGTTTAAATGAGTTCAAGATGTGTTTTTGTTTTTTTCTGGTGTAGGTGGTGTTACTGTTCTAAATAAATGTATTTGTATTGCTGCTCTATTATTGTTGAAAATCATGTTGTCAATATGCAGTAAAACCAAACTTAGTTTTTTTGTGTTAATAGTTTTTGTTCATGAAACCAAATTGAATATTTTTTATTATTTCCTTTGAGAAAATCTTTGTCATTGTGCAAAGATATAAGCAATTATCTGTACTGAGTTCTGATTTTGTCTGTAACATGATGCCCCTGAATGCACCACACTGACCCAATTGAGTGTAACCCATTAATGAAATCCTGTGCCGCTAATTATTCCCCCTCTACTCACTCACTCCTGCATGCCTTCTTTAAGTTCAAGGGATGTTGAGTTTAGACAAGAAAAAAAGATACTTCAAAAAGTAAAGTTTTATTCAATACATTTTAAATCTCCATTGTGAACTTTCGTAACCGTGTTTAATTGTAAAAACAAACTCAAACACATGAGCATGAATTAAATCACAGCTAACAGAAACAGGACATTTTGCTACATACTCATATTTTTTTAAGCACCCTTCTAAGGATTACAAAACATTACGAACATGACAACTAACTTTTAATGTGAGTAGGAGCACAAGATGCATTCAGATAACTATAGCTACTGATCTTGCACCAGAAACAGTCACTCACAAGTTTCTAAGAAGTCTTCTAGCTATGCTACGACGTCACGATTTCTGTGTGCCATTAGATGATGGTTGAGATTCCCCTTTTGTGTGAAGGTCTTTCCACATTTACCACAGCGGAACGGCCTCTCACCAGTATGGATGCGTAGGTGACATTTCAGATTGACTTTCTGGGTGAACCGTTTCCCACAAAAACTGCACCAGTAAGGTTTCTCTCCGGTGTGGACGACGTAGTGAATACTCAGAGCCGATGGGGTCGCAAAGATCTTCCTGCACAGCTCGCATGAGTTAGTGACTCCCTGAGAGAGGACTGGAGGCACGCATGTGGGTTTGTTTATCTTGCTCTTGTGTGGGAAATGGTGCTTACAAATGTTGCAAAAGTTTGACTTGTGAAAGAATGTCCTGTTACATATTTGACATGTGAATTTGTTTGATTTTTTTTGCTTTTAAGCACATTAAAGTTGTTAAGTGGGTTTTTATCCAGAACAGTGCTGTTTTCTGTGTTTGCTGTTACTGTCTGCTGCTCGTTTTGTGTGGGTTCACTTGCAGCATTTAACGTTGGCTCCTGGTGACTTTCCTCAACAAACTGCACATCATCATCATCCTCCCACATCATTCCTTTGATTGGAATGATGTGGGTGCTGAAGGCCTCCTCTGTGTCATTGACAGATATCAGCTGCATGGACGGTTCTTCAAGACCACCTGCCGACACAGTCTGCTCTTCATCTTGATCGAATGACAGACTGCAAGTGCTGCCATCAGCCGAGTAACCAACTACCAGCCGCTCTGGCTCCTCAGCCAAGCATCCTCGGTGTTCTGTTGCACAAAGATACAGAGATGAATACTCAAACAGCATCTAAAGCTGCTACATCTGCACAGTGTGTTTCCTAATGCCAGCATTCATTCATTCACTAACGTTCTGTACTGAGTATTCCCTCCTGGCAGCTGCTGACAGCATCCTCCTCATAATCTTCCTCTTTAATGTCAGTGACAGCAATTTGGTCGAACTGCAAAACAGAAAAAGTCCAAATGTGAAACAAGTTTAACACAGTTACAAGTGGATAATTGATTCATGATGGAAATGTTTAAAATATTCTGTGGTTCCAGCGTCTCAAATGTACTTATGTGCTGATACTTTCAAACCCTTGCATACTATTATTTAAAATGAATTATTAACTTGTTTATACATAATCTGTCATCAATCAACTGATAGATTAATTAATAATAAAAGTAACAGCTAGTTGGCTTAGACATGGTGTGCATCATGGCATCTATACACTCCCTTTTAAGTATTTTTTACTTACCAGTGTGTATAAGCGGGGGTACAGAACAACATGTATTTTTTAATGTATTCTTAAGTTTGTAAAGTTCACATTTTTCATTAATTATTTATTTGTTCTGCTCATGATAATGCACAGCTCCAGAAAAAAACACAACTCTTCTTTAAACACACTTAATGACTGAAAAGCAGATGAAAATCTTACTTTTGGCACCTTACTCAAAACATAAATAAACAATAGAAATAGATGGTCTGTTAATTACAGTTACTTAACAACCATTACTTACAGCAACATGAGAAAAAAAATCAAAAGCCATACACAATAATTCACCATCAACTAAGGAGAGCCATTACCTTTCTATTTCATACAGTCTAATTAACCTTTCTTTGTACATTTGCTTGAACTGAAAAATATTTGTACAACCACTTAAATCATTCTGTAGAGAATCCCAGTTTGACTGAAATACACATCTGCTTTAAAGTAGTCAGTGCATGCTGATGCTTAAAGTTACATTTGTTTCTGTGGTCCTCATCCTCTAAACTATAACAACTTTTGTTAATGTCCTGGCATTTTGTCCATTGCATGAGTAATAATGCCTGTAACTCTTTAAATTTAATTAATCCTGATTTAATAAACAGTCTGTTGGCGTGTTCTCTTTGATCCCCTTTATGAATAATTTGGACTGCTTTTTGCTGCAATGACAGCTGCTGAAAACCTGCATAACAGCTGATCTATTGCATATTGGACACCTGTATCCTCCTTCACACACTTTTGGTGAAGGAGGATACAGTGATACAGTGATATTGCAGGTCCTTCCTCCCTGCACAACCTGTACAACCAGCACTGCTCCCCGTAGACCTCACACACACCCCAACCTGGACAATTTGACAAACTGCACTTTTAATGTACATGCCTGTGCAATATTAGTATTTCAGCTATATTACTACTTTCAGTTCAACTGTGCAATATGTACTTTATATCTGTGCAATAACAATATCGAACAGTTATATTACAACTCTTCTACATAATGTTACTATTATTTTACTATATACGTTTTTACTACTATTGTTTTTATTGCTTTTGTACTTACTTATTATTTATTTGTCTTTGTTATCCTTTATTGACGCTCTTCTATTTTTACTGTCCACCTTGCTGTTGCAATAGTGTAAATTTCCCATCATGGGACAACTAAAATATTATCTAATCTTATGTACAGTTATTTATTGCTCTGGGCCATAAATATGTCAGTCATTTGCTGACTCTGTTAACCTCCCTCTCACCTTATCAGAGGACAGTGGTGAGTCTGTGACTTTCTCCAGACTGTATGGATATCTGTCCTTCCACAGATCCATACACCAATCCTTTCCAAAGATCCCCTCTATAGTTGGAGACTTTGAAACTGAGGGAAAGTTTAAAAAAAAGAAAAGAAAAAAAAGAGGTGACTGTACACACTAGTGGACTAGGCACAGAAGATATGTCTAAGCTATTCTTTTTATTTCCTGTGAAACACAAATCTAAAGTACCAGGAGCATCATCTCCATCCCTGTGACAGATAGTTTGCACACCGACGGTGCAATAACTTTTACACAACGTGGGTGGGTCGCTTCTCACGATGGTCAACTCGCACTCCAGACTCTCCACTTTCTCTGCTAGAGCTGAATTAGCAATCAGGAGCCGAGACAACTCATGCCGGAGCTCCGACGACTCTTTATCCACCAGAGTGCACACCTGAGTCAGGGCAGAACTAGCCATCGTCTCGATGATGGAGGAGAGCTGGTCGTGAAAAGAAGGGCGGCTCGCCATCACACACACAGACTGTAAACAACCCTCTCTGCCTAAAAGAAAGTGGTGTTACATTTTAAGAAGCGGGTGCAATGTGAAAACGAGGCTAATTTGTGTTAGCAGCAGCAAACAGAGCGGGACCCAAATAAATGTAACAACCATGACGTGTTTCCGGCGGATGCTGCCGGTCAGCTGCGCTGTATTAGAGAGCTTCCTGGTTCGCCGGTGAAATCGTTTTGTTTTCTCTTAATAAAACAATCATAAATGCAGACTGACTTCTCGCACATTAACGCAGACTTCCAGAGGCCGGATTCAGCACGACCGTAACTACCAACATGAACACGGAGAAGGACTTTTCGCCCTTGACGCCAAACATTGTCCGGGCTTTGAATGATAAACTGTACGAGAAGAGGAAAGTCGCGGCTCTAGAAATAGAGAAGCTGGTGCGTGAGTTTGTAGCTCAGAACAACTCCACTCAAATTAGGCATGTGATTCAGATCCTGGCCTCGGAGTTTGCGCTCTCCCAGCACCCCCACAGCCGCAAAGGAGGTCTCATTGGGCTGGCAGCTTGCTCTATCGCCCTCGGCAAAGACTCAGGTCTGTATTTGAAGGAGTTAATTGAGCCTGTGCTCACGTGTTTTAATGACTCAGACAGCCGGTTGCGCTACTATGCCTGCGAGGCCCTCTATAATATAGTCAAGGTGGCCAGAGGAGCCGTGCTGCCCCACTTCAATCTACTCTTTGATGGGCTCAGCAAACTTGCAGCAGACCCAGACCCTAATGTGAAAAGTGGATCTGAACTGCTGGACAGACTGTTAAAAGACATAGTGACAGAAAGCAACAAGTTCGACCTAGTGGCTTTTGTCCCCTTGCTGAGAGAGCGCATCTACTCCAATAATCAGTATGCCCGACAGTTCATCATCTCCTGGATCCATGTTCTGGAGTCGGTGCCGGACATCAACCTGTTAGACTACCTCCCCGAAATCCTGGATGGGCTCTTCCAGATACTGGGAGACAACAGCAAGGAAATCCGCAGGACATGTGAAGTGGTGCTGGGAGAGTTCCTGAAGGAGATTAAAAAGACACCGTCCAGCGTGAAATTTGCTGAGATGGCCAACATCCTGGTCATCCACTGCCAGGTTGCTGATGAGACCAAACTCACAAATGACCTAATCCAGTTGACGGCTATGACCTGGATGAGAGAGTTTATCCAGCTTGCAGGTAGAGCGGTGCTCCCCTACTCCTCTGGTATCCTGACTGCAGTACTGCCTTGCCTCTCCTACGACGACAGAAAGAAAAATACCAAAGAAGCAGCGAGTGCCTGTAATCACAGTCTGATGAAGCTTGTGACTCCTGAGGATGACGAGGAGGAGGAGGATGAGAAAAGTGGAAGCACAGTGTCGCCGTCCAGGGAAGACGGCCAGCCCAAGACAGAGGCAGACAGCAACGATATGCTGAACGCATCCCAAGAATCTGTTGGTTTCAGTAATATCAGCTTCTTCACTCCGGCGAGTGCTGACAGGCCTCAGGTAACTCTGGACTTAGATGGTATTGTCCAGGTTTTAGACCGCCACCTCCATGATTCCTCCACCGGCATGATGACCCGCATAGCTGTGCTCAAATGGCTATATCACCTTTACATCAAAACCCCACGAAAGATGTTCCGCCACACAGACAGCCTGTTTCCCATGCTGCTGAAAACACTGTCCGATGAGTCTGATGAGGTGATCCTGAAAGATCTGGAGGTTTTAGCTGAGATAGCGTCGTCTCCTGCAGGCCAAACAGACCAAGTTGGCTCCTGCGACGGCACTGACAACAGACTGGAGCTCAAAGTGCCAGACAGTGCCAAGTTAGGACAGCAGCCCAGCACAGGTTCTAAAGCAGTGGATTCATCCCCCTCCACTCCCAGTATGAACTCCTATTTTTACAAGTTCATGATCAATCTGCTGAAGCGCTTCAGTCTGGAGAGAAAGCTGCTGGAGAACAGAGGAGCTTTCATTATCAGGCAGCTGTGTCTGTTGCTTCATGCAGAGAACATCTTCCACTCCATGGCTGACATCTTGCTAAAGGAGGAGGACCTCAAATTTGCATCCACCATGGTTCAGACGCTCAACACCATCCTGCTCACCTCTGCTGAGCTCTTCCAGTTGCGTAACCAGTTGAAAGACCTGCGCAGTCAGGAGAGCTGTGCTCTGTTCTGCTGCCTGTATCGTTCCTGGTGCCACAACCCCGTGGCCACTGTGTCACTCTGTTTCCTCACACAGAACTACAAACACGCCTATGATCTCATCCAGAAGTTTGGAGATCTGGAGGTGACAGTAGACTTCCTGATGGAGGTCGACAAGCTGGTACAGCTCATAGAAAGCCCCATCTTCACCTACCTACGCTTGCAGCTTCTCGATGTGGAGAACAACCCTTACCTGATAAAGGCACTGTATGGCCTGCTGATGCTTCTGCCGCAGAGTCAGGCTTTCCAGCTGCTCTCCCACCGCTTGCGATGTGTCCCCAACCCGGAGCTCATGAGGACTGTGGACGAGTCCAAATACATGGACTCAAAACAGCAAGCAGTCTCCAAACGTGCCTCTCACACTCACATGGATTACAACGAGCTGCTGCAGCATTTCGACCGCGTTCAGAGCAAACACCTGGAGGTCCGACACCAGCGCTCGGGACGTGCCTCGGATCATCCTGACAGGAAGCTGATGTGAAATCATTGAGCCATTATGACCCCAGAAAGAAGAGGGTAAAAAAAAAATGTTATGGACAAAAATTATATGTAAAGTTTTACTGGAAAAGATTATTCAGATGCTATTGAAGCCAAAAAGTATTATAATGTTAGTATGATATAATTGTCCTATCAGAGAGGCACTGGGTATACATTGTCAAGAAACAGACATTTGTACATTTCTTTGCTAATAATGATGAAAATACCGTGTAATGTAAGAAATCAAGCATTTTAAAAAGAAAAAAAATTTAATACACTTCGGCTATGTCAACACTAATTAATCGTAACAACTTTCCGTGAAGATTTTGATAATGTACATAAAATCTCACACATGTATCATAACTAACAGTGATGACAGTTTCACCATCTATTTCCTGAGTTTCCATCATGTCCTGTCAGTGGCTGCACATTTTTCCAGCTAAATGAAATATTCACAGTGTTTTAAGTGAAATGGTCATGCATTTCAATGTTAAACAGCGCACTTGTGTTATTTAATGTCCGTGTGAGCCACAGTATTTTCATGGTGTATCTTGTGAAGTGTGAACAGAGCATGCGTTCAGGATTGCCTTAATCTCATGTCAGCCAGAAAAAAAAAATCTCACGTGAAGAGTATTGAGCTCAGCTGAGGTTTAAAACTTTGGAAGCTATGGGTGAACTCTGGCATACATTTTTTGGGGGGGGGGGGGGTTATGCCCATGTTGCTACACCTATTGCCATTTTTTATTACCATACACACCCAGCTTTTAATTCAGTTTCTTTTATTGTGTATTCTTCAGCTTATGTGTATTTCTCTTTGTTTGTACTGTCTGTCTGTCTAGCATTCTTGAGAAGAACTGCTCTTTTGTCATTCCTGTGTGAAAATAAATAAAGTGGACCATGTGATTAAAACACACTCTTCTTCCTTTTTCCATGTAACAAGAAAAACAAGAATTACTGGTTTAAAAAAAGTATGTGTGAGGAGAACAATTACTAATTGCCTGTTCCTGTCTGTGTAATATCCCCAGTAACCTACAGCCTTTTGAAAATATCCTATGCGACATTTTGCTCTGGATTTATTTCTGTAATTAGGCAAATTATACGTCAGGCTCCAGAGTATACTTTCTTTACTTTTTATTCTTTCAATGGTACATCTTCAAACTGTTTGGATGTGTTCTGTTAACCCTGTAGGGTAGGTTTCTATAGTGATTATAAGCTTGTAATACAGACAGCACTCTATTGGAGAGTATGAATAGCAACAATTGCATTTTGAATAGGATTTTTTAAATAAACATTACTTTTTTTCTCCTTTATATCTGTTTAAATGCTTCTTAAACGATGAAATGGAACCACTGCACTAAATGTTTACATTTTTAACTTAACTGACTTAGATTTACGACTCATTTTACTCAATTGGAAGCCCAAGAAAATTGCACTTTCTGGACACAAACTTAATTTGAACTCAATTTTACACATAAATAAAATAATATTACAAGATAACCTTTCTTGACATGAAAGTGGTAGAACTTAAAATTATAATTAGTCATTACAGCTCACATACCCAGACGAAGATATTTTTTTTACTGAAGTTTTTATGGCTCATTTCCAGTTTTTCATTAGCATGGTCTGAAACCGAGCTGAACACATTCTTTGATGTCCAAGCTGATTGATGGTGCAACCAGAGTAGCAGTTTCTCTCTTGACCTTTCCCCTCTGCTGCAGGACTATGCTCTGTTGAACACCCATGATACATACTGTACACACACAGAGAACATATAGGTATCGCTGCCTGGTGGGGACTCATCAGTGCAGCATTAGAATTCATAGATGGAGGTTGACATAGCATGTCAGGTTGTGGATGAGTCCTCCTGCACCATATGTGCTGAAATCTTTTTGGCTCCAGTGGTCCTCTGCTGCGTTGGCTGTGATCGTAGCTTTTGTAACTCTTGTTTGGAGCAGTTTTGGATACAACATGGATGTAAAGAGTGTCCTCTTTGCTTTAAGGATAACAATGGGCTTCCACATAAATCATGTAAAGCGCATGGAGAGAAATTGTCTCTCCTCTGTGTAGCTGATCTAGAGCCTGTCTGCTCTATGTGCTACAGATCTGGTCGACATATGAATCACATAGTGTATCCCATAAGGGAGGCATTCAAGGATCACAAGGTAAGCTGAATTAGTTTTTTCTTTTTATGAAAAAGGGTGAGCATACATTTGATCAAATGTTTGTTTTCACAGATTTAGTTATCCCATACATGGAAAAAGTGCTGTCTAAATACTGATGCATAGAACATTCATAATGTGTCCGTAGCTTATATTTAAACATAATAAAAATAATCTTTCTAGAGGGGACAACATTTATTCTCAGCCACTATGAACATACATTTCAAATGTTGGAAATCGAAAATTAGAACTAGAAGAAGACTTCCTGCTCCCCCCAATGGGCTCTGTAGGCTATGAACTGTAGTAATATGCCTGTCAGTCTGCTCATTATCTCTGTTTGTCTCTGTATCTGCATCTGATGCCTGCATGCACACACAGATGTGTGGAAACATAATAAACCCACAGAGGAAAGAAATCCATCTGTCCTTTCCCCAATTAATTTAATTGCAACCATTTAGACTCACATTTAAACAAGTTTAGAGAAGATGAAATATTTGACCAAATTAAAGACTTATTCAATTTTGTTATGATTCACCAACTTAAGTTAGAACAACTTTTCAACAATTACTTTAAAAAACATATTTAGAAAATAATGCATATTAAAAGAATGTGACCGCATGTGTCAGGCATGGCATCTTATCTGGCTGGAGTGTGTGTGTCTGTGTGAATGTCTCTGAACTGCTGCTCTGGCATCGGCATGCAGGACACCAATCAAATTTTCACTTTGGCATCTCAACAAGAATACGACTTATTCGGTCAGGGATTGCCAAGCGTGGGTGAGTGAAAACAAGGTTTCTACTCATTATACTTCACAGAATATATTCAAGACTAAATTACTCTTATTGGGCTACTCATCTTCAGTTTTTATAATGTTGACATCGTTATGCCTTGTTGTGATATTATAGGATGCTTTTAAGGGACTGTAGACATGAAAATACAGTTAAACCTGTATAATTTTACAACTAATTACAAGTAACGTCAATGCAGGTGAAAATCTTATAGATACTGTCCTTGTAGTTCACATAGTAATAATTCGCTTATTTGGTTAAAGCAGACATTTGAAATGTAAGGGCAACCATACAGTGTACACACACGTGTTGGAGCAGCAGCGGCCTTCACTGTATTTTCTAAAGGCAGGATCTATCTATCACCATCTACATGCTCTTGCCCTATTTTTAGTGCAGCATTGGCTCTAGTAAACCAACTCTCATAACAAAATACTGGATGACAGTACAAACAAGGTCAGGTAACTGTTAAATGCTTATCAAATTAGCATGTTGCCTTTAAATAATTTTCTATTTGCTCTTAAAGACATCAAATCAACTAGTAGTATAAGATTTATGTGAGAATTGTTTGAAGTATTCAGAATGGGGATCTGACTCAAAAATAACCACGTATCAGTTTAAAAAAAGCTTCTGACTAATGTTGAACTGGACAGTGGAAAAACAGTTTCAGTGGTCAGCAGGAGGATATTTCTTTACCCACATAACTTCAATCCAAATTGGTAACTTCTGTCTATTTATAGCTTAACCCCGGGTCTTATTTTGGACATTGTTTCTCTGTAAACTCTTCAATTACACTGTGACAGATTGTATAAACACATTTCTCAAATAACAAAGAGGTGATCATTGTGTTACTGTAATCTAAAAAACATCTTGAGTGCTATTATTTCACCACCATCATGCACTCTGCTCTCATCCCTGGGGTTATATACAGGCTCTGATCTGCACAGATACAGGATGTGTGTGAAGTCTATCCACTTCATTCAGAGGTGTGGTGTTTATTTGAGAACTCGCAATGTGCATGGTCAAACAAGACAGCATTACATAGGATATGCCTTTGAGAGCTGAGGGATTAACACTTATTTCTGAGGTTAATATGAGGTAGCCTTCCATAGACATGGGAGGGGCCTCCAGTGCTGCCTTGTCATCAAAGCCCTGCGGAGAAGAATGGCCAGCAGACGTGTTCATTCACATGACGACCTTTGCTGTCCAATTTGTGGGCTCATTCTCAAACAGCCAGTCATTCTCACATGCAGACACAGATTCTGTAAAGCCTGTCTAAAAGTCAACTGGGAGACACAAGGTGGTGAGGATTCACACTACTGTCCTCTGTGCTGGCGTCATTCCTCCATGGATCAAATAGTGGTGAGCAGTGTGCTGGAGAAGGCCTGTGAATCTTTTAAGAAAGACAGAGGCAAAGATGACCCGGGGGCTTGCAATGAGCATGGAGAAGACCTCACATTCTTCTGTTTGGAGGATTTGGAGCCAATCTGTGAAGTGTGTGGGAAAGAGGCTGCACACAAGGGGCACAGGCTCTATCCCATTGGGGAAGGTGCTCATGACTGTAAGGTAGGCAAGTTACATGCTTGATCATCCCAGTATTTCACACTGGTAGCAAATTTAACCACAAGCTTTTTTTTTAACCTACTTGTTTTCATACTGATAATTACAGTGAAAATGAATTAGAATGAAATGTTCATCATATTATCTGTCACATTTCTTAGGATTACAGAATTTGTTTGTCTTTATAGACTTGTAGCTGAGGTCAACAAGTGTGGGTGAAGCATCAGGATTTTTATGGGAATATGCTAGAATGGGAATTTTAATTCACTATGTTTGACAATCAGAATTGTTTGGCTGGTTATTTTGCAAAATAAAGTCTCAAAGGTTTTTCATAAGTCCATGAATAGAAAAAGTGTCACATTGTAAGTGGAAATTGTTTTAATTTACAACTTGTCAAAATGCATTGTATATTGTGTGTGTGTGTGTGTGTGTGTGTTTGTTTTTGTTGTTTTTAAAAAGAAAACCTGTTTTGATTTTCTCACTACTTTCATGCTTCACTGTCTAATATGCTGATATGTGTGTAGGTGTTCAGTGGAGTTTATTAACATTCTAATAATAGATTTATATTTTTGGTTTGCCGTTGGCGTTAGCGTCCCGGAGAGGACTGAAACTTGACTCCCACAAGGTTTCTCCGGTACAACATTCATTCTACTCCAGCCCTGCTCAGCCTGCTCTCGAGAACTGGAAACATTGAATACTAATGTGAAATGAATTTATCGGTTGCATGAGTTCAGTTTTGCTTATGTTACCAGAGTGTTAGATCATTTTCTATAGATCTGTCCCATTTATTTGATACTGCTGTATTGTGCAGCTTTGCATTTACAGAATGCTGCCTGCCACATGCTGACAGATCGGCCACCTGCCAGTCTGACCTTGTTTTAAAGTGTCAATGCCCTGTCCCTGACTTTCTAGGCAGAACTGAAGAATGCGCTGCAGCCTTTGAAAGACAAATTGCAGCTGTACAAGAAGGCGAAAATGGTCTGTGAAGAAATGGCAGAGCATGTCAAGGTACCGTCAGTCACATCAGTACCAAATGTTACTTTGAACATACGTAAGTGCCAAAGTGTGGAGGCAGTGATAATCCATCAATCGTGCCTCTTTCCAGAACCAAGCTGAACATACCGAAACACAGATCAAAGAGGAATTTGAAGCCCTTCACAATTTCCTGAAGGAGCAGGAGGCTGCCAGACTTTCTGATTTAAAGTATGATGAGGATCAGAAGAATCTCATGATAAACCAGAAGATGGAGGACATCAACAATGAAGTGGCATCTCTCTCCAACACCATCAAATTAGTGGAACAGGAGATGCAATCTCACGATATCCCATTTCTTAAGGTAGATAAGAAAAACTAATTTGAACCTGACTTTTTTTTATAAACCTTCATATGCAAATCACTTGATGAAAGTCTTTCTCCTCAATTTTCCTTTAAGAATTACAAAGAAACAATAAGGAGGTAAGTGCCACAACTAAGATCCATTATACTGTAAAGATTATACAGCTTTACAGCAAAATACACAAATTATAATCACCATTATAATCAATTCCTGAAATATCTTTTCAGAACCTGGCAACGTCCCCTCAATCCACAAATGATTTCTGGTGCTTTGATTGACGTGGCCAAGCATTTAGGCTCTCTGAAATACAAAGTGTGGGAGAAGATGAAGAGTATAATTAGATATTGTGAGTTTCTCATACATTAACATCACCCATGAATAAATGCTCAGCTCCTTTTTTGGCACATTAGTAACTACTTCGTTTATTTCACAAGCTCCGGTGATTCTGGATCCCAACACGGCAGCCAGCTGCTTCATCTTGTCTGAGGATCTCACAGTGGTGCAGAACTCTACCCAGATTTTCAAGGTTCCTGACAACCCAGAACGCTTTGACGTCAGTGCTGAGATGCTGGCTGCAGAGAGCTATTCCTCTGGACGCCACAGCTGGGATGTGGAGGTGAAGGACAACAACTACTGGGTGGTGGGAGTAGCCAGCGTGTCCATCAACAGGAAGGGCAAGCACGTGCTGACACCAGCAGAGGGATTCTGGACTATAAGATTTCGCAATGGAGAACACAAGGCCTGCACCGCACCATGGGAGCCGCTGACCATGACTAAGAAGCCGGATGTGATAAGAGTGGTTTTAGACATGGACCGAGGCAAGGTGACGTTTTATGACCCTAGAGAGAGAACGCCTCTCTACACTTTCAATGAAGTCATCGTACCCACAGCCTTTCCCTACTTTTGCACTGCTTGCAAAGAGCATCCACTGAAAATCCTACCTAATAGGATATTGTTGTCAACAGACTAATTCACCTTGGAGACATAAAAAAAATGTCATGAAGCAACAGCCATGTTTTAAAATATTTAATTTGAGTTACAATAAAACAGATGTTGTCTGGGAGATCTGAAAATGTAAATTAAATCTAATACCTATATATATATATATATTACTATACTGATAAGAATGTTAAAAATGACAAGTCACTATGTGTGACTTCGCTTTGCATGACAAAAAAATCACTGTTGTGATTTTCACATTCTGTTGAGCTCCTTTCCAAAAAAATTAAATAATCATCATAAAAACAAAAACATAGATCTGAACTTTCATGTAAGGCACATACAGTAACAACTTTTGTTTACTTGCAAGCCTGTGCCAGTGTTCATAGGTTCAAACAAGTAGGATTAGTTGGTTCAATTGCATTAAAAAAGACTAAGGTTAGTGTTTTATCTAGTAGCCACATGTACTGCATGTTGACATCTTGTCCTAAAACACAGTAGTAACTCCACTGCTTCACCCTCAAGTATTGCTTAAACCTGCACAGAATTAATCTTGCAGGATATTTCATAAATGGGCATAAATACCCCGTAAAAAAAGTCTGACTTCACACCACCCGTTGCCATCCTAACTACAGTATTGTAACACGTATCCTATTTCAAATGGGTTTGTGGGGGCTGCCCACTATATGTGCGGTGATGCTCAAAGGCTTTTGGAAGTGTTTGTTTAATAATGGAGTTATAAAAGGGAACGAATGCCCTCAAATAATGTCCTGGTGTGTTACTCAAACAGTGTTAAAAACATAATCTGTAACAGTACTGCCTATGTAAGTAGTCCTCTCAACTATTCCCTGAACGGTTAAAAATCCAGTTGGGAGGTGCAGCAAGACTGACACCAACACCAACATGGACATATTATCTTTTCTCTCTACAGTAACTGTTTCACTGAGGCACCAAGACTGCCCTGCTAGGCCCTGCATGTCATAGAGACATTCTTCCCTCCTCTATAGCATTGTATAGCTCCTCATCTACAGCCTCATAACTTGCAGCTCTACTGTTTAAAAAGTAGATTTGGTCAGTTGTGAGACGTGGGTCGTATCCCTCCCTCTGCAGCCTGGTTTTCTGGATTTTAAATGTACCTGTGGAGAAATGTGGAGATACACAGAAAAAAATATGAATTGATATGAAATTATAAGTGATGGTTGATATTCTTATGAACTCAGAAAGGATATTCAGGTTGTTAACCTGTGGTGTCTACATGCGGGGAGATTCGCAGGAACACTGGGCGAGCATAGGAAGGAAGAGCTCCTTGAACCATCTGCAGGAAACCATTGCTGTCAAAACTCCCTGCAGTGTCTGCGATGGCAGCCATGCCAGCCTTCCCCTCCACACCTAAGTATGATACGTAATAATGTTTGTCACATAGTGTAGAAACGGGTGAGGAAAGTCAAAAGCAATATGCAATAAAGGCAAATGACAACTCCCGATGTGATGCATAAAATATTAAGTATACAAAGTTCACCTGGCACTGCCACACCGTAGACAGCCACATCAGTCTGACCCAGGAGACTGCTTAGAATGCCCTCTACCTCTGTAGTGGAAACATTTTCTCCTCGCCAGCGGAACGTGTCCCCGCCGCGATCCCGAAAGTACATGTAGCCCAGGTCATCCATCACGAGGACGTCACCTTGGGTTGACATATATGGAAAGAAAAATAATTGTTAACCTTGTTTCAAAAAAGTTCTTCAGCCAAGAGTGGCACGTATAATAACTAATTAACATCTTGAACATTTTACATGACTGGTTTATTTTTAAATGAGCAGCTGTGTTGAGAATCAAGATGTAGTATATCATGTATTTTGATGAATGAAAAAAGCCTGGTAACCTGATAAATATGCAGAATCATTTTTCTTGAAGACATTATGAGCTATCTTCTTCCTTGTAGCGTCCTGATTTGCATACCCATCAAAGCGCCGTAATGGGTCCTGCTGGTTGATGCGACCCACCAGAAGCCCTGGCTCTCCTGAAAGACATAGATCAGTCTAATTAGTACTGTCCTATATACTATACAATGGTAAGTAATTATTGCAGCATTAGTTACCAGGGCGACAAGGCACACAGAGGCCCCGGCTGTCCCGAACCAGCTCCATGCTGTCCTCGTCCACCCTCACCAGACGGATGGGGTACACGTTAGGGAGAATACGACTGTTGAATCCACAGGCTCCCACCTGGCAGGACAGAAGAATTAGTTTAACTCTCATCCAAATCACATTTTATCAATGATGACACAAGTAACTCTGGTCACTGTTATTGCTGACCTTGCCATCCATGTTGGCGATGCTACAATTGCACTCAGTCGCTCCGTAGAACTCCCCAATCTGCGCCACCCTAAAGCGTTCTGTGAAAGCCTCCCAAACACTGGGGCGCAAGCCATTTCCTACTGCCAGCCGAACTTTGTGGCCCTTTTCTGATGGCCGCACTGGCTGAGACAGCAAGTAGCGGCAGATTTCCCCGATATACTGCACCACCTACAAGAAGAGAGGGGAAAGCAGTGTTGCTATTGTAGCAGTTCAAAATTGATCTTTTATAGTTATTGATTTTTTAAGTATGCCAATTCTCAATATTTTCCAAGCATAAACTCTTACAGTGCAGTTGTACTTAATGCAGTCTTCCCAGAAGCGGCTGGCAGAGAATTTCCTCTTCACTACAACAGTGAGGCCATGGATCAGACACTGACCAACTCCCATGATATTACCTGGCAAGAGGAGAAAGCTCACACTTCAAATATGTAAACTTGGCGGTGAAAAGTGAATTCATCATGAGGTGGAGGCTTGTATCACATACCCGCTGAGTGATAGAGAGGGAGACAGTCATAAATGACATCATCAGAGCGCATGCGAAAGGCATAATAACCAAAAGCGGCAATTCTGTAGTAGCTGTTGTGAGAACACGGAAAATAATCATACCTCTATCACAAAATGTGCAGCAACTGTAATGTGATGCTTTTTTGTAAGTAGTTGAAGAAAACATACCGACTGTGTACCACAATGGCAGCCTTAGGAAGTCCTGTGGTGCCAGAGGTGTAAATATAAAATAGACGGTCTGCAGATGAGAATACAAAACATCATTAAAATTGCATGCTACAATTTTAAAGATACGTGCAGGTGTCTTCACAGCATTTCAGTCACTGCTTTAATACCACCCATGAATCCATAAAAAGACAGAACTGATAATATAGTGTGCTCTCATCCAGTTCTGCACAAGCAACTCATTAGACTCGAGTTACATAATTACTGGGAAGCAATTTCAGTTCATAAACTAAACAGCAGAGTGAGGAAAATGAATTACTGTGAGACACACACTTTGGGAATTCATAATAGAGCAAACAACACAAAACTTAAAGTAGTCTGAAGAGGGTTATTTTAAACCAAACTCCTCATTAACATACAGATAGCCTGAAACTGAAATGGAGGCAGATTTTAGTGGGAGATAAGTTACTCACCGTTCATGCCTTTGGGGGGGACACAAGCTGAGGGGGGATGTTTAGATTCAGAGGCTAAAATTGGATCCAGAGGTTGAGCACCCAGACATGCCAGACGTTCTGCACTAAGCTCTCCTGTACAAAACCTTACCATGGACTGGCTGCTGGAGGAAGTTACTTCAGACATTGCTGAAATTCAGTAAGAAGAACAAGAACAGAGGACAGCAATCAGGTCAGTTCAAGGGCTGCACTTTGCACAAAAATATTAATACTGTGAGCCACTCACATCATCAGACAAAACAGTGTTGTCAGACAAAAACTTATGTCGATAAGTTAATGAAAACATTCAATAGATAAAAGTAAAGTAAGACACACGCAGGGCATTACAGAGGCCACAAGGACAGTGAAGAGAAGAGGAGTGAAGTGTTGGTGCCGTCACAGACAAACAAAGAGGAGCTAATATAAACTTCACAAAGAGATGGCACAGAAAGAATTCTACTGGCAATGTGATCGCCAACAGCATGTCCTGACCACATGACACACAGAGCCATGATCACACTTAATGTCACACACACACACACACACACACACACACACACACACACACACACACACACACACACACACACACACACACACACACACACACACACACACACACACACACACACACACACACACACACAATATTGAACTTGTGACACCATGACATAAGGTTGACCACCTAACATGATGTCACTTTTGTTTGCAACCACAATGCAATCAAAAATGACTATAGAAGGACAGGTTCACACTTTTTCAAGTATGCCACTTGAGTGTCCATATGAAAAATGCATTTAAAAGTTTAGGCTTCAGGAGGTCTGAATTAGTCAGAGTGAATATCTGCATTTAATCTTTTTTTTTTTTAGCATAAAATTCCCTTCCTGTTGAGTATAGTAACAAAAAGAGGGACTCTGGCATTAAAAAAAACTAGCATTGAAAGGTATCTACTTGACTTGACACATTTAGACAGCTGAAGCATCATATTAGCTTCAGATAAACTTAAATACATGTTTTGCTGTGGGAGGCTTGTGGAATATTAGCTTACATACATGTGGGGGTCTTCTAATGGCCAGTATCAACAGGAGGAATGATTATGTCAAGAAAAACTATTTCAATATTAAGTTGGGAGCATAATTATAGTTTTTAGGGCAGACTTTAAAAGTTGTGAACCCGTCCTTTAATATCTGCATCAGCTTTTCCTACTCGGTTTAGCACTTTCTTACCATCAGCAAGCTCAGCTCCAAACACAATAGCCCGGGACCCTGACGCCCCGATACAGTGCAGGAGGGAATCATGGCGGAGGTTGAAATTGATGAGTGCAGCTTCCACCCCAACTTTGGCCAAGCCCAACCAAAGCGCCACTTGTGAGGGCCTGCTTTCCATGAAGAGGGCCACAACGTCCCCGGAGACCCATCCTTGACCTCTTGCCCAATGGGCGACAGCGTTAGACAGCTCATCCAACTGGGTGAAGGTCCATGTTTCCCCTGTTGCTTCATAGATCAGGGCTACTTTGTTTGGGTGGAGTTTTACAGTCTGGGCAAAGATGGAAGGAATGTTGCTTCCGTTGCGCACATAACGCCATAAAGCCATCTTTACTCTCAGCAGCACATAGAGGCCACTGGTGAAGGTCACAGAAGGTAAAAGAGGATACATTAGTAGGATGAGTAAACATGAATACTGACAAGCATGAACAAAACTTTCATTGGACATATTTTACTCACTTGAGGTCTCTCTTGGCAGTGCGTGCTGCGATGTAGAAGTATTTCCAGGTTCTTGTGCCCAGATACACCCCGAGGCCTGCTGCCAGACTCCAGGACCAGGACACTCCGAAGAGACGCAGGAGTCCCATCGATCCAAGAGAGGCTGAGACACTTGCCACATTGTGCATTCCTGTCATGGAGGAAATGGAGAGAGATGTGCTTTTAGGACAGAATGGGCAGGAGCTAAAGCTTCTAAGGGTTTCGCTCAGGAGGCCGAATTACTGCAATATAGGCTGGTACACATCAGTAAATACAAGACACTTGTTTTTTAGTTTTTATAGTGACATTTAAAACAATGTTATAAAAGCCTTGAACAATAAGTTAATCATTTGATGCTATGTGAAACTTCCAGTCCACTAAATTTCTGAGATAAATATTGCACTTTCCGCCCCACTACACATATTTGACAGACAATATAACAAGCTTTTGAAATACACGTCAGACATTGTTAAAAATTAAACCAATGTGTAGTCGGGGTCACATTTCAGATGTCTTTGAGTTAGTGATTTTCTCCTCTAAATTTCTTGCATGGTTTAATTTCAATAAATGCTCAAATGATCCAATATTTCACAAAAAATCAAAGATAAGAGGAAAAAAAATCCAAACACTGAAAACACATATGTCTCAGAATTTTGTTTTTTCATCTTTCCTCTCTCACTAATCATCTCATGACCCATAAGATGCATCTGGGGACCCTTTGTAGGGGTCTGACCCCTATGTTTGGAACCACTAGACTAAATCAGCAAACTATGGGTAAAACCAGCTCCACCTGCAACAGCTACAACTGTAACATGCTGCTCATACACTGATGCTTCAGGATTAATAATCTAATGATAATTTATCAGTCGGAGGGACCAAACAACTACTTTTACCGCAACTTAAACTACATTTTGTTGTTAATACTTGCAGTACTTTTACTTGTTATGTAGTATTTCAACATTTCTGTATTGATACTTTAAATTAAAAGATCTAATTACTTTCACCACTGCTGGGTATCACTAATATCACAAATCAACCAGCTCACATTAAACAGATGTCACTCAAGGTCACATAAACGTTACAGCGTAAAATTCGCACGCATGCTTTAGCTATTCACAACTTACCTACGAGTCAATAGACTGAAGCGATGTCACCTTTCACCCGATAACCCCGCCCCGGTCCTCACCGCTTGTTATCTCGTTACTTTCGTGGAAACTATCCAGTATTCAAATCCTTGTCCGGATGTTGAGGGCGTTGAGAGGATACACAACACGGCGTTACTATTTATGAGGAAACCACTAGTTTTTTTGTTGCAATAGTTACAGTAGTTTTGCAGTTCACAGCTCGTCGGTGCGGTTGTTGTTGAATAGCGGACACTCAGTGTTTGAAAGAAAATGTGTCAAACATACGTGAGCGACTCCTGTGTGCTGGTGTTTACAGGGGAGACTTAAAAAAACTAACCGAAATATTAAATGAGCGCAATGAAAATGCAGAGTGGACCAGGCTATTTTCAGTACTCCATATTGAATATAGAGCATAGAGTCATTGCCAAAGAAGCACCGCCTACCCGGGTGTGAGTCCTCTCCTGGAGCTCAGTCATTGACTAAACTAGATGCTTGTCAAGCCTTTTCTCTTTTTTGATTGGATGATATTAAGCCCTCCCAGTTCCCCAACCAATAGATTTGCTGGTGGCTGCTATTGATAGTAGCACCGGTGCAGACTACTAAATAAATGCTGTGAAAGTCTGTCTCCATCCCTGTTTCACACTGCTGCCTTGTAGTCTTTTGGCTTGCTGAATGTGACCCTCACCAACCCCCTGTTTGCAAATAACAAGCTTATTCTTACATGTTTCAACAAAACACATCAAATAAATAAATGATTGAAGTCCACAAGAGAAAATTCCAACATGGTCACTGCAGACTGGTCCTGTGCAGGCACAATGCACAGGAGCTATGTGAATCTCTGTCTGTTGACAGCAAAGCAAACCCTATAAAGTGCTGTTCTCCTCAGTAAGATGTAAACCCATGGGTCGAGGATCTGATTCCAGGAGGCCAAACGTAAACCCACAAGAATGGCCTTGTCTGGCTCACCGGGGCTTTTGTTTAACTGCATCAGAAGAATGCGGATCTATTAATAGAGGAGAGACACATATGAAATGTTGTATTACAGTATTTGATCAATGAAGGCAAACATTTTTCAAAAAAACAAATTCTGCAAATCTGAGAAGGTTGTGAAAGAGTGAGTACTTACAAGGAAGGGACTCCAGCAAACACAGGAAACCACAGTAATTACCGCCAATTGCGCCATCATCTCCACATCCAGTGAAAAAAACAAGGAGGAAGATGATGCTGATGAAGATCGATGGGTGCAGCGAGCTGCTGAATTTGTATTAACATTCTGGGACTTTATTCTGGCCCGCAGCAATGTCAGCCCACTCACGATGTTGCAGAGGAGGGAAAGAGTGAGTGCAGTTAGGCCCAGACATGAGAAAGTCAAAGCCAGAAAGGTGTCGGCTGTAGACCATGGACCATGGATACGCAAGAAACACCATGTGCCAGGATACTGGGTAGTGTATGTTCCTATAGCACAAAAGGGTAGAGCTGCCAGTATTAGTGCAAGAGAGGACAGAAATAGCACAACTCCTCGCACATGAGACACTGTGATCATTGCAGTGTGGAAAAAGGGCTGGGTGATGGCCATGCATCGCTCTATCGCCATGGCACAACCCAACAGCAAGGGGGACAAGCCAAAAAACACCATACTTGCCCCAAAGATCTGGCAGAATGCCGTGGCGGGTTTCACAATCTGCATTTCATTTCTGTGATTCATGTGCAGATACAAGGCAAAGGCACCAGGGATCACATGACCTACAAGGTCAGCTAACAGCAAAGCCACTGTTAGGAGTAGAAATGATGCTTTGGATTGGCGGCGGAATCGGGCACGAGATTTGGCCAATATTCCCAGAGCGGTGAGGTTGGAGATGGTGCCAAATATCATAGTGAAACAGGACATGCCTAACCCTAAATATCTTACACCTGGCCCTGTGGTGGTGCTCAGCCAGGGACCGGGTAGTTCAGAGGAGTTGATCGTCAGGTTCTGGTGGAGGATGGACGGCGTTGAGGAAGAAGACAATGAAGTCATGAGTAAAGACGGTATCCTCATCTTCAGTGTCATCTACAGAGAATTACAGGCAAAGTGAAAATATTTTAAGTATTTTCTATTATCAGCACATATGCTCTGGGTTAATTATTAGTCTTGGTGCGTTAGTCCAAAACCACTGAGAGTTTTTTTTTTTTTTTTAGCTAACGTCTTTATATATCATCCTGCTCTGCTATCTAAAAGGTCTCAGGTAATTCATAGACAGGGAGACAAGAAAGGAGTCTTAAATGCAAAATCATGTACCAGTGAATGCTATGATTCATGCTTCACTGCAGCTTGAAGACTGATTACAAGAAATGGTTTGCCAATGACGCTTGGGACTTGGATTTTAATTAGGAGAGCTTCTTTTGCCTAGGCAGTAATGAAGAGGAGTGGGTGAGACCCTGCCAGAGCCATTTTCCTGTGTTTTTCGTCTCTACCTATCACGCAATCAAATAAATAAATAAAAAAGCAGCAGAAGTGCTTGCCTGGAATATAAAAAGGATGCATTTTTACAAAAAATTAATTTTCGACATGGTTATTTTTAATGGATATATTTGTCTTGGATTGTTTTGAACATGAATGAAAAAGGTCCTGGCCAGGTTTAGCATATTAGACAAATGGACGCCCTGAGGAGGAAACTTATAACAATCAGTACTTTCATTGTGATGTGGACATGTAGGTTACAAAATGTTCTTCTCTTCAACACATTTCTTTCTACTCTTCAGATCAGAAATATATGTCACCTTGCCTGGGAGCTCACCATCCTTGCTCCACAACTCCTCGCATTCCTTTTACATTAACATACACTCATTAATGCAATTCTGCAAGTATTTTGGCTGAACTGTCATAATGGCAAGAGTGTGATTCAGTTTGTGTTGTTGTCGGGTGGAAAAGAGGGAGCGATGGAATACATGGTAACTTAAAATCACTGTCCTTTTCTGGCACAACCACCATTACAACTCTGATGCTACAAATGTTGATAACAAGGCTTAATATTTGGAGTATCCTTCTCCAGACTTAGTAAAATCCTTGGTTGTGAAGTATGAGGAAATTACAAAGAAACTGCCGTATTAAAGAGAATCTGGGAACAATGTGATCATTCACAAAAAGAAAGCTGTCATGTAAACCATAACACTGTATACCATATCTTTTTAGACGTCATAGACATCAAGGCTGTTACTAGTTGTTTAATTCTTCTTTTAGTACTGTGTACTAAGACCAAATGAAACATTTCCCAACAACTCTCAACAACTAGTCTCATGTTTGTGCTCCCCCTACACTATACATGTTTCAAATACCTCAGTAATCTGGATGTTTATCTCTTCACATCTCTCTCTAACAAACCTCTTATTCATAAAGATTAAATAGATGAATTCAATGAAGGATCCAAGCTGTCTGAGAGACTAACCTCCTTAAGCATGTAAGCTTTTTTCTTTTTTTTGTGCATACATTTCAGGTTTATTTGGACTAATTTGCCACCAGAGATGAATGTGCTATATATGTCATCTAAAAAGCAAAAGAAGATGAACATAGTTGTGAATAATGAATTAAACTTACCTTCAGATGATTCAGAGTGAACACTGGATTGTTTTGGACGGCTGCGGATAAACGAGAGAGGAACAAGTCTCACCCACCTGCTAAATGTGTCTCTTGTCTGCGGAGCTGCCTGATTTCACTTATCTACTGTCCACATTCATTTCTGCTCTCCTTCTCCTCCTTGTCTTTTCCCCCTGCCTCTGTGACCGTTTCTCTCTCTCTCCCTGGTCAGCCTTTCTCTCTCTTCAGAGGCTTGGCAGCTATTTTCCCTCCTCTTTCCCTCTCTAGATGAGCCCTTTCCATCTATTCATCCTCTCTGCTGATTGCTGCTGGATTAGAGGCGATCTCACCCATCACTTTCAGATCAAATTCAAAGTCAGCTATTGCTAATGTTTCATAATTTACTTTCTTAAACTCTTGAGGATAATTCCCTCAAAATAAAAAGAGATTTTAGTCTTTTTTTCAGCTGGGACGATGACAATTATCACCCCAATTATCTCTCACGTAAACAAACGCATGGAGGCTGATATCAAGGCAGGCTGGAAGAGCATGATTATGATTACATGCTTCAAGGGCTTCCGGTATTTTTTGCTCCCTCACATCTCTCTGACAGATATTTTAGAAAATGTTACATATCACAAACTCTTCTGTGTTAAAAAAAATCCCAGGAGGTGTGAGTGAATAAAAAGATGCAATGCTCTACCAAGGTTTGTAAATGTTTAAAGAGGGAATACTCCCTTTCATTTGCACTGATATTAAGTAAAACGTGTTTTCGAAGGGTTCTTAAGGCTTGTTTGCTTGTTTGTGATCTCACATAAACAGGAAAGACGAGGAAATCATTCTCCATTTCCTCTGAACGTATAACTGTTTCATCTTGTAAGTCACCCAGCTAGATTCAGTGTCCCAGCACTAAGTAAAGAGTTATGAAAAAGTGTCAGACATGTACTGTCGAGGTGAAAAAGAAAACAAAATCATTGTGTGGGTTTGGCAGTGACTTTTATTTTTTTAACGTTATCTTATCACAGCCCACATTTTCTGCTAAATGTAGCACATTTAAAATCTGAAGAACTTAAAAAAAAACCTGTTTTCTTAAGCTGCCCACAACAATTTATCACCTATATTAAATATATTTCATGGCGAGTGGTGGGAGGATCTTTTCAAGGAGCCTTTAAACATGAGGTACATCAGAATATTTATTATGTTCAAATTTCAAGCAATAAAGTAAAAAAATAACAACTTGGAAAACACAAAACCCCTCTGTGCAGAATAATTCACACCAAAGACAAAAAAAAATTTTTAACTGTAAAAAAACAGACCTCCTTGGGAAAACTCACACATGTGCTTATCAGTGCTTATAACAATACTTCAATGGATAAAAAGTCCAGTTTTGAGACATTTATGATCTGAACTTACAGTACGTAAATAAAAACCCCTCTATATACATTTCAAATGTTGCAGTACCATAAATTGAGCAGAAATGCAGTAACTTATTAACATATATTGAATTGCATAGCAATATATACACAGATATGCATTTAAAATCCATCTCTGTCTCTTTAAAAAAAAGCTCAGTCATCGGGTTATGTCTGTCTTAATATATGTATTGTATGTTGTATTATGTACGGACGGGATGATTGCTGTAATTTCGTTGTATTTCGGTACAGTGACAAATAAAGCCATTGATTGATTGATTGATAACTGCCCCCCTTTTTGTTGGTAATATTCAGATACTGTTAGGACATGGTGAAAGGTTATACAGAAAAAAGTGCTTGCCTCAGAAATCTCATCTTTCAGATTGTCTTTGCTGATTGGAAAAGTACCTGAATGACACAACAAGCAATATTAGATTTACCTGATAAAACAGGTCCTCATCATATCATTTATGATTTTCATATTTTTGTCCAAAGTTGGTTCAATGTTTTTCAACAAATGAAAAAAAAAAACATTTGGAGATTTCTTTCTCCAAAATGACATAAATACTTCAATAAAATAAATGTTGGAATGAAACTTATGTTACGTTATAGGTCATCTTACAAGCTTTGCATAATAATAATGACATACAAATCTGTATTATGCTGTCAAATTTCACATCTGATTTTCTTGTTTTAAATGAAACCCTTCATGCTTTTGAAATTGTAATGAGCAACAGTTTCATTTCAGTAGCTTTAGCTTATATAGGCACAGTAAAGAATGACAATGTTTATAGCATTTTACAGAAAAGCTAATTGGTGCATTGACTGCTAACGGGAGGACAGCAGTTCACTGTATGCCTGAAATGGCAGACTTTGCCTACAAGTCGCCGTTTAGCTCCTCAGATATGAGACTCCCCTGTGTCCTGGGAGCTCTTGGATGCCTGAGGACGACAGAAGTGAGAGACAAGCCAATCAGTCAAGATAGACAATTTCAGTGCTCTTTCATTAGAGATACAACATGCTTCATTTCACACCGTAAATTATACTTCGACATCAGAAAGAATGATGCTTGATTTTGGAAATTAAACTTCCAATGACTCTTTAACAAGTACAGATCAAATGTTAAACAAGGCTGATCGCATGCATACTGAATGTTAGATTTAATTTCACTGGTGATGATAAGCAATGAGGGCATCTTATTTAACAGTGTGTGAATAAAATCTTTCTCCAAGTCTTCCAATTTTCTGACTTTGCTATTGTGCTCTGTAGACAGTATATAGTTCATGTGAAGTTGTGGTAGCTGAAATTTTGTATAATGAACTAGGCGTATTGGCATGTTGAATTCTGATGAAATTAGTGAATGTGGCAAAAATTTCAGGTAAATTACTGATGAATACGGTTTAAGAAAAATATTGTTTCCTCCTGAATCAGACTTTGGTTGAAGTATGTGGTTCTTACCGGAGCTTTGCTGGAGTAACTGACATCTGAATATCTCTTCTTTTGAGGTGTACATAATCTGGACAGGATGCTTCCATACTCATCCCTCACCTGAAATCAGAATACACAATGAATTTCACATGTAGGGAAAGCTGCAGCGTTTGTACTGTCTTAAGGAGTGTGACTAACCTGTTTAGAAAACAGACAGTGCATGACGAAGAGCAGAACCCCCTGAAAACTGCCAAAGATGGTGAAAAAGTAAGACATGACTATGGTGCCCTCCTCAAACTGGAAACAACCAAAGATCCACATGATGCCCAGCACACAGAGCTGAGCCACTGCAGTAATGATGAACGCCCTGCAGGAGGCAACAAAGATGTATATTACATACAATATACAGGTGGCTGATTGTTGGGTTAGGGTTAGACTCACTTTATTTTCTGCAGGCTTTGCAGATCAGGATTTAAACTTGAGAACTTCTGTTCCAACTTCCACACAGTGATGAGAAAGAAGACAATGTTTACCTGAAAGGGAAAAAAGACCTGTTTTGTTTTTTTTGTTTTTTTGTGCTGAAGTCAGTTTTATGTATATGATTCAACTCAAGAATTATTTTATTACTTACAACAATGATGACACAGACAGGGCCAAAAAAAGTCCAAATTAATTTCAGGTCTAACCAGCAACTGCAATTCATATTGAGAGTTTATTGAGCTGATTATATCAAACCACTGTAACTAGTGAATGAGGCATTCATTTAAAATAAAACAAGCTCATCATCAGTGAGGGGAACTTACTGTTTCTCAGTGCCATATCCTTTGGCATTGGACAAAGCAGAGATAGCGACAATAACAGCTGGGACTCCATAGCCACCTGCCATCATGTAGAGGGTTTTGAAGTTGGTGTTAAATACCAGGACTACCATCCTGAAGAGTTGTATGCCCTCCAGACACATCCAGCAAAATGCTGCCAGGCAAAAGAAGTGTAGCAGCCCTGCTACCACTGCACAGCCAACCTATAGCAGAAGGGAAGGAGATGTCAGGGTGATCCGGATGACAGTAGTGGGGAAAAAAGAGGGAGAAACTTGCTGAATTATTGTTTGTAAATCTTCAGTACACACATGAATCATTCAGTAGTTGTGTCGATATTTTGTGTCTATTCCTCTGCTGCGTTTGGAGGTGTCAGAAACTTTTACTGCTGTCAACTGGACTGCAGGTGTTTTAATGCACAAGTCGTTACCGAAATAGGAGTTGCCACTGTGCTTGAATGTACCTTGTTCTGTGTCTGAGAGATGCCAGCAAGGAAGATGAGGTTGGCAATGAAGAGGGTGATGCAGAGGTGCAGGTGGATGGTGGTTCTTGGGCTCTGGATGGAGCGGATGAGTGAGAACGTCAGGATGCAAATGAACAGGCAAACTAGTGAAAGGGACAGACCCACCCAGGTGATCAGCTGCAACTCAGACTTGTTCTGTTGGGAGAGAGAAACAGAGGAGAAAGAAGGGGGGGAGGGGTTATATTATAATACAATGTAATGAACTGCACTTTAACTTCTGATTTATCAGACTCTTGGTTTGCTGTGATATGTAGCAGATTTTTAACCTCAATCTCATAGAGATCCATAAGCACGGCAAAGCTGCTCAGATGGTGGCAGGAACACACAGTGTATTCAAAGTTGGACTCCTTCACATAGCAACCTTTATCAGACCATGAGCCTTCATCCAACGAGGAATCCCAGAAAACACAGGTGTGGTTATTTTTATCTGCCTGTAAAACAAAATATAACAACCATGTTATGAACCCAACAACACATAACATTGTGATTGTAATTGTGTATTATGTGCTTTAACACCCTCTGTGTGAGCTTGTGGAGCTCTTGCTCTCTCTTTCTCTTTCTCTCTTGTTTATTTGAGTTAAGAGCTTAGGTAAAAACTTGTGTTTTTGTTTTGAGTAGGTTGGATTTTGTTTGTTATTTTGTTGTTAGCTCACCCAAAGCCAAATGTGCCATTAATTGTTAGAACTAAATACTACGAGGTGGTTCTTGGGTGTTAAGAAGAGGAGAGTCTAATTTTCATGTTGCCAGGCTTTCCTGTATAACATGCATAACAGACCATTATGAATGTAATATTTTCCTGCAGCGATAGATTAAAATGGCAGAATCCTTAATGTCAAACTTAATACCTGATTCAGATGGTAGAAAGTTATTTGGACTGGCTCTTCTAGGTGGCTGGTGTTTGTGTTACTGACAGTGACAGTTATGATTTTGGAGTTGATCTTAAAGCCCTTTATGCCTTTTTCTCGTGTGACCCCTTGAAAAAAGCCATTTGCAGAGTCATTCAGGTTTGCATAGCTCAGCAAGGACACTGCTGCAAAGCCTATAACATCAACAATAGGACAAGACTGGATTAAGTAGACATTCATTACACTTGAATCTCATCTATTGAATGTGGTTACAAATGTGTTAATTAGGTATGATCATTACCTGGGTAACGGGAGGGATCTCCTGCAACTGTCTCCCACTGCATACTCACACGGGTTTGATTAGATGATGATGATAAAGACACAGCTCCCTTGGGGAATGGCAGATTATGTACCAACAGCTCCAGATCTGAACCCAGAAACAAAGATCACCTTTTAACGGACATGGTCGCTTATGACTTATGCAACAAAAAAAAATGCATGTAAACATCTTTTTCTCTGTAAATGAACAAATACTGTAAAAAACTGATTTTATTTAACCTGTGTAAGCAGAGAGTTTTATTTTCCTGGGGGGCTTAATTAAGGGTCCGATCAGTCTCAGTGCATTTTCCACTATGTCAAAAAAGGTGGAGACTTTCTTGTTATCGTTGAAGGCTCCACTAGACAAGAGCTCGTCGATTGCAGACAAAAGTCTCTACAGCCACAAGAGAGGAGGGGGAGAGGGACCAACATAAGCATGCACAAGGAGAAACAGGAGACAGAGTCAGACAGAGGCAGACTTTCAGACTGCATATCACCTCAGGTCAGCATAAACACTACAAGGTTATGCACAGAGATCTAAACACCATGTGACAAAGCTTGAAGGGTGCATAACTTCCTGTTCAGTGGTGTTTCAGGGGAAATGGGAGCTTTTTTTGTTTACTCATGTTACATTTCAACATCTTTTTGCAGAAATACCTCAAGTAGTTTGTTTCCATCCAAGTTCAATGTTGAATTCTCACTCTTTGTAATCTCCTGACAGCTGTTGTTCAACTGTGTCAGAAGATCACGTGCAGTGTGAAATGTCTAGGAGAGAACGATTTAGGGAGAATGAAACCCAAGGAGGAGGTAATAGACATTTTGATATGAAATGTAAAATAGTGATAACATTATTTTTTGTGTGGTGTTACCTGGAGTTTCACATCATCCATTTCTTTGAATGTATCGCAGATTAACTCTGGGGAAACAGGAGGTTTGTGTCATTCCATATGCATGTTGAAATACACATCATGAGGAAACCTGTACTCATGAAAATGTTCTGTTTGTATCCATTATATAACAAACACTGGCTGAATAATGGATGTTGAAATTTTTTTTAGTGCTGCTGTGTTGCTGCTGCTTACCAGTGCAACGATACTCCTTGTTGCCATAGTTAGTGAACCCTGCATGGCATGCACAGTAATGGCCGCTGGCTCCACGGTGACAGGTTCCATTTCCGCAGATTGTCTTATCAATCATACATATGTCTAAAATGGAAACAAATCAGTGAGTGTGTTTCGGTCATTGCTAATGGAACAATAAATATCCTGGTCAAATACAACGTTTGCATTGGAAATGGTGCTTGGTACGTTATTAAAGATAATTCATAGAATAACAACAAAAAACAACAACAAAAAAACATAAAAAGGGCTGGGCATAACCAAAACACAGGCCAGTCATTTTAGCCAACCAGCTCTGAACCAGGAATTTAATTTATAATTTTTGAAAACTTTTCGTTAATAACATTATTAACATTACTATTCATCTTTCTCAGGCTTAATAATCATAACTTAGGATCAACCCACTTTTCCCCAGCAATATTGGAAAAAGTCACATCATTGGGATGAGATACGTTAACCTTCTTTCTTTAGAGGGCTAATGTTTTTTAAACGTTTTATAAGCAGAATAGGGGTTTCTGGCACAGAGAGAGGAAAATAGTCTAAAGTGGTCATAACTCCAGCAACACTTGTAGTATATAGACCCTGATGAAGGCAACAAGCAGAAATGTGCTGGTCTAACAATAATGTTGTTCCGTGTACTTCAAGTGTTGCTGGAGTTTTGACCACTCAAAACGTTTTATGCAAGCATCAAGATCATTTCACTTAAAATCAAGAAACACATTAAGCTAATAGAATCAAATGAACCTCCTTAGCTATCAAGTAAATCAATACAAGAGTAAGTAATAGATTAAATGACTTGAAGAATTGTTAAATAATAAATATTTTGCAGGATCATGGTCCTAACCTTCGCATTGCTCCTGTCTCCCAGTGAAGTTGAGTTTTCCGGATTTCAGTCCAAAGCCGTTATTGCAGAGACAGTAATAACTGCCCAGTGTGTTGATGCATTTTGCATTCTGCCCACAAACATTTTCCTCTTGACACTCATCAATATCTACATTGGGAGGATGAAGATAATGAAGAGAAGCTGAGACAGGAAACAACTAGTATACTGTCATCAGTGTTTTCTCACTAAACCTAG
Source organism: Scomber scombrus (assembly GCF_963691925.1). Lineage (NCBI taxonomy): Eukaryota > Metazoa > Chordata > Actinopteri > Scombriformes > Scombridae > Scomber > Scomber scombrus. Next base: position 11,794,788 of record NC_084987.1, read on the forward strand.
TTGTTGCTTATGGGGAAGCGACTGTTGAGCTTAATCTTACCTATGCATGTAACGTTGTCACCGTTCTGAAATGCCATTTTAGTGTTGCCAGTCTGTGTTGTTGACATGTAACCATCAACACACTGGCAGTAGAAGCTGCCGATTGAGTTGTGACAGACTGCATTCTCTCCACATGGCCCAATTTTACCATCTTCATAGCCGGCACATTCATCAAAATCTTAAATCAAAATGGGGGAAAGAAGAATGTGGAAGTTAATGTACCTATGCATGTAACGTTGTCACCGTTCCGAAATGCCATTTTATTATGATTCAATATGACTAGACTAGAGGACTTAGGCTACCTATACATATCCCAGGTTTTCCAGCGGTGAAATTCACAGTCTGTGTTGTTGACATGTAACCATCAACACACTGGCAGTAGAAGCTGCCGTTTGTGTTGAGACAGATAGTATTATTTCCACATGGCCCAATTTCACCATCTTGATAGCCGTCACATTCATCAACATCTTAAATCAAAATGAGGGAAAGAAGAATGTGGAAGTTAATGTACATAAATCTTTGTGTGGCAAATCTAAAGCTAGTCTTTACAAATCATTTTGCTATCAATATACATGTATGTATATAATACATATGTATATATATGTGTGTGTGTAAATATATATATATATATATATATACACACACACATATATATATACACACATACGTACACATGTATGTATATACACATACATACATATACATATTTATTTATTTATTTATATACATGGTTTACTGTATATGTAAAAAGAGTTGTTTTTCATACCAATGCATTTTCCCTTCCTAACACCAAATCCGTCAGGACAGTCTATTGACAGGACCGTGACGAGGGAGAGGTACAGAGCTGAAAGGCAAGCAGGCAACAGTCAGTCAACAGCTCATCACTTTCTGACATTAATCCAACATCTTCTAAACCATGCTTAACTGACACTTACTCCTTTTTCACCCTTCTGAAATATTTCATGTAGCTACAGGGACATTACAGGAGCAGTTTGACCACACAAATAAGACCAGAAAATGTACTGAGTTGTAAAACGCCTCAGACAAAAAGGTAAATGCTCATTTCCTCAAATTGTTCCAACAGCAACTGCGCCGTCATTCAAATTGAACAGTACATGGGTGTCTGGAGAACTCTGCTTCCGATGTGTGAGGAAACATCAGCTGGCACAGTGCAAGCACAAAACAGCATTACATCCTCTGCTGCTGTGCAAAGTCAAAACTCTGTAGTGACCTAAATGACACCAGATGGGTGTAATGTACTGTATATGTGAACAAAGAGAAGTAGTCTACATACATATTTTTTGTGACAGTTCATAAAATGAATTAAGCATAATCCTTAAAGGAGACAGCTAATTTATTGTCAATTAGTATAGTGTTATTTATCCCCTGGCTATGTGGATATTTTTGTAATATTTGTTGACATTTTGGGATGTTTGCTAGAAACTCCTTTACATGTCAAACTTACTAAAGGGAGTACTCCATTTTCATTATTATATTGTAATTATTATTACAATTATTATTCATACAGGGGCAAAATAACCCAAATGCACCTCAACATAGAAAAAGTCTTGGTAAAAATTGTGATTATGACATGAGGTTTGCGAAATGAGAAGTGAGAAATGAGTGGCTCTTGGTGTTTTTACTTTGTTGTTTTTGCCTCTGAAGACAGATGTGTGTGACTGTGGTCACTATCTGGCGGTAAGTAATCAGATTGTATGCAGAGATCCTATGTGCAGTGGAGCCTAGATAGTGGGTTGTTTAAAGAAAAGTTGCTGAGTTCAGCATCATTCTTCCTTTCCTCCTAATTCATTTGGGCTCACTCAGGGCCTTGGGCTTCAACTGCTACAGAAAGACTGTGATTAAAAAACTGGGACAGTTTGAGTTCATCATTGTTTTAATTTAGCCAGTAAGACTTTCGATAAGATTTGAACCTAAGAGGAATGCTGTTTAAAAAAAGTAAGGAAAATGTGTCTTTTTAAAATGCATATATACACTGGTATAGTATGTTTAATGCAAATTGTTTTTTACCAGTCTAATACTTTATAATAGTATTACTTTGATACTAATCTTTTTTGTTTGTTTCAAATTTCACCCAAGATTTTAACTCACACAGAAAAAAAGTACCGTCCAAAACACAGAAATCAATTCCTATACTGAAAACTTTGTAGACTACTGCGGCCAGTTGGTTTCCCTCCACAAAGCACAGAGCAACTTTCTCAAAGCAGATGATTTTCCATCCCAGCTACCGTGCAAATGGATGACAGATGTGACTTACCCAGTAACAGGAGGTTCCACCTGCCCGCCATGGGAAAGACGAAAACACTGCCCAGATCTGAATAATGAAAGTCAAAACAGCCAAATATAGATAACCTCTTCTCTTCTCTTCTTTTCTCTTCTTTTCTCTTCTCTTCTCTTCTTTTCTCTTCTCTTCTCTTCTCTTCTCTTCTCTTCTCTTCTCTTCTCTTCTCTTCTCTTCTCTTCTCTTCTCTTCTCTTCTCTTCTCTTCTCTTCTCTTCTCTTGTTTTCTCTCAAATTTGCATCCACCAGTGAAGTTTACAGACGTGGAAAAGGTCTCTCATCTCATACAGAGCTCTCTCTCCTCTCTCTCTTTCTCTGTGTCTTTCTCCCCTTAGATTTTTCTGCTCTCACTGCTGAGGTGACATGCTGAGATGACTAGGTTTTTTGGGGGAGGGGTTTTCACTCGCTGACAGCGAGTCGCTGTCATCACGCCTCTGACACAAGGCTTGTAGGTTTGTACAGTGCTACTACTTTTCAGGGACCTCTGCCCTTATGGGGGTGGGGTGATAGTGAGGGGAAATGACTATTTTTCCATGACAAAGTGTGACTGAACTGTGTCTTGCAGCGTCTCTTTCTGTCTCTATCTTTCCCCTCTCTTGGACTATGTTTTTAGGGAACAGATGGGGGTCAACATGAGTTTAGACGGGTTATTGTTTTACACAGTCCTGCTGTTTGGTACACCCTCCTATCAGCAGTGTTATGGTAGGGGAGACTGGGGTAAAATGAGCCTTTTTTCATATTTAGGATCACTACATCAAGGCAATCATAGTTTTGTCGCTAATATATGCATATATTTCAGGATGTTGTGCATCCCTTCAAACAAACAGAATGAGTGTAAACACAACTGTTTCGATAATATAGCATGTCCAAAAAAAAGTGGTCTCGTGGCACAACTTACCTCGTGTATGGGGTAAATTGTGCCGTATCCCTACTCCCCCCCACCCTCCTCCCCATCTTCTCCCTCCTTAAATAACAGTCACTTCTTCACATTCATGTGTATTTTTATTTATTATACACAATTCAACAGGTATAATACCCTTTTTTAAAAGTATTATTGCATATTACTGCTAAACAGCTGTTTTGTAAAAAAACATTTTAACATGAGAATGCCTTAAAGTGTGCTTGGGAAGAGAACAGAGAGACAGCTGTGGTCAGTTATGGACTAGTAACACATTTGGACAATCTGAACTGAAACTCTCATCCTCCAATCATCCTTCCTTCCTTCCTTCCTTCCTTCCTCTATCTATCCTCTCATCTATCCATCTTCGTTAAACTCCTCCCTCCGTCTTCCTCTCGTTCCATCTATCCCCAACCCACTGGCTCAACTTACCCCTGGCCAAATGGCTCAACTGACCCCAGAGCTACCATTTTGACTTTATTAGTCCCCACAGCTAAAATGGTGCACTTTTATGCTAGGTTTATGACCTCATGTTGTAGCTCATAGATACCACAATTGATGTATAAAACAAATTTAAAATGATCTATTTTGGTCTAAACACAATTCTCATGAAACTTATGATAGACTAAATTCACTTTCAAGAGTGAAACATTTTAAATAAAGATCTAACCACTTTACCCATGTTGTTCTTACCTTCACAGACCCCATGAAATGATGCCTTCCTTCTAAATATTTGGTCACATGATCAATGTCTTTTACCGTTTCCTAGCAACAAGGGGTGGCTCAAATTACCCTTTGGCTCAACTTACCCCAGTCTCCTACACACACTTCAAACTATGACGATGACATATATATGGTCTTTGCCTCTGACTGCGTCTGTCTGAAACAATGTAACAATGCTTACTATGTTGAGCTTGATTTGGGAAGACGTGAACAAAGAAAACCTCCACTGCTCTGTTTCCCCCACAAATGTTGTTCGGAGTTAGTTTTTTTAAAACTGAGTTTCTCATTCCCTGAAGGCAAACTGGCTGTAATTGTATTTAACAAAAGATTCATATAACACTTATAGGTAATGAGTTAATGTATGCTGAAGAACAACAGCAAACACTGGAAGTTACAACCTAACACCCTGATCTATCACAGGGCTTTATAAAAAAGAAGTGTGAAATTAATTGAATGTAATATGAGTCAGTAAACGGAAACATAGTTCTGAGGAACTGCTGCATGAAGTTACACAATGTCCTCTTCATTAGGCATTTCTAATGTTCACTATGCCAATGTCACAAAGTGTTACCCCTGCTGAGCATTAAAAATCTGTGGAAATGCAGTAGACTTTTAGTGCAACCACATTTTCAGCAACTTTTCTTGTGTCCAGCTCACAGTGGCGAGGTCATTTCTAGGCCTGAGCACATTGTTTACTGACAGGGCAGGGTGGTGATTGCATTATTTCACACTTCTAAACAATGAGGTAGGTTTTGGGCTTTGTGGGCCTGGGAACATGTAGAGGGCAGAGAGCAGGACTTTTGGGGGCTAGTGCCTCAATGCTCACAGGGGGACCTTGAAATATACTGACATTTGCATGACATACGAATAAAGCCTGTCTACAAACAGACCTATTTGTGATCAAGGTTAATCTATTTTCACAAGAAACATGTAATTTGTTCCACCAGTGAAATAGTCTTCACTAGTTTTCTGGTGTAACTTCAGAGTCAAAGGTCTGACAACAGATCTGGAAAAAATATTACAACAAAAACATAAAGCAACATCCAATACCCATGTAATGCTTTGATTAAGCAGAACTGTATAAATGTAAGCAATACTCAGTCCTATAGCTTGGTCTTTATGTAGCTGCATTGTAGCTGATGGGTTGGGCAGGTATAATATATATAATATTGGAGGATGAGTCTTTGCTTGGAATGATAACAAAAAGAAGGACAGACTTAATTAAAAAGCTGATTGTTTAAACATGAAACCAGAGCTGCTTCAAAGGATGGGTATTAATAACATAATGAAATATTTTGTACATAGACACAGATCATCGCTTTTATAAAGACAATTTTGAACCACATACAAGATGCACAAAATGGAGACTTTCTCATTGCATAATTACTAACAACAAGAACAATGAGTTGCTCCTCAACACCAACAAGACGAAGGAGCAAGTGCTCAGTATCACCTTAAAATGTGAAACTCATCAGACTAACGTGATACTGATGCTTTTAAAAAATAGCGTGGCAGCAATACGCTTATATGTTGTGCTATTTAAAAATACCTCACAGATGACTGATAAGCTGAGTGTGAAATGCCGGAAATGTAACAATAAAACCATAAGAAAAACTAAAACGGGCAATAAACATTACAAAACATGAATTTTAATAAATTGATGATATAAATGAAATGAAATAAAATAAATACTAGCCAGAAAACATTTCTCCAAGTTAAAGAGGTGGCATTTAAATTTACTTCATATTTATATTCAGATACACTTTGGGCTGTTTTCAAATCTCAGGCAGACGGCAAAAAAGGAAAAAGCTGCCTCGCTAAAAGTTTCTGTCCTGCAGTGTGAAACAACTGTAAGACTTGTGCCTGAGGGGACATCCTGGTTCATACATTGCAAGAATGTCAGACAAGTAGGCTGGTACACGACAATTTAGTGCTTTGAAGTCAAGTAAAGTCATTTTACAATCAATACAAAAACTGACAGGCAACCAATATGAAGACTTAAAAATGAATGTAACATGTTCTCTCCTTCTGTCCAATCATTTTAACAATGCAGTTTCATTTCAGGTTCATTGTGTATCTTACCAACATCTATAGTATTTCTATGTGAATAAATAATGTCAGAACATCAATAACTCAAACATGCCTTTGAATGTGAGAACTAGCACTCAGCCCATCTGCACAAAATGTCCTAACAGTATGTGCAAAGCGTATTTCCTTTATATAGTCATGTAAAAATAGCTCTCCCCGGTGTATAGAGGATCTATACTTTTTTAACAACCGCCCTCTCAGTCCTCTGAGATGAGCTTTACCAAACTACTGAATTTTACCGCGGAAGTGGTGACACACTTCTTGGGGACTATTTGTGCTGCTGCTTGAATTATGTTGACAGCTTTTAATAATTTCAATTAGTAATTGCTTAAACACATACACTACCGGTCAAAAGTTTTAGAACACCCCAATTTTTCCCGTTAAAAAAAAGGTAAGGTTACCCAAAACTGAAAATTATACAATAAAACTTAAAAATGTAGGTCTTTCCTACAGAGAAATTGCGAAGAAAGTCAAGGTGTCAGTGAGTACAGTTTCCTCCTCAGAAACTGGGGGAAACTCTGAAAGGAAGAGGTCTGGCAGACCCAAAGCCACAACAGAGTCAGAAGAGTTTCTGAGAGCCAACAGCTTGCGTGATAGGCGGCTCACAGGACAACAGCTTCAAGCACAGCTTCATAGTGATCGTAGTAAGCAAGTCTCAGTTTCAACTGTGAAGAGAACACTTCGAGTTGCAGGTTTGACAGGTCGAGTTGTAACAGGAAAGCCATTGCTAAGACGTCAGAATAAGAAGAAGAGGCTTGCCTGGGCCATGAAACATCACCAATGGACTACTGAAGACTGGAAGAAGGTGTTATGGACTGATGAATCAAAATTTAAAATATTCTGTTCATCACGCAGAAGTTTTGTTAGTAGGCGAAAGGATGGTTCCTCAGTGTGTGACATCAACTGTCAAATATGGAGGGGGAAGCATGATGGTCTGGGGCTGTTTTTCTGGATCCAGGGTCGGCTACCACAGCATTCTGCAGCGCCATGCAGTACCCTCTGGTATGCACGTAGTTGGTCAGGTAATGACCCAAAACATAAGTCCAGGCTATGACACAACTACCTTAGGAAAAAAGACCATGATGGTAAGCTTGAAAACATTTTTTCAACAAAAAACTGGAAAATTGGGGTGTTCTAAAACTTTTGACCGGAAGTGTACCTCTGTTTTGTTCTATATTTGCTGCTTTTGTATTGTATGCATAAAATGTTGGACGTGTCCAGTCTTTATTGAGGTATTGGAGATCCTGCTGTATAACCTAAAACAATAAGTAGCATGAAAAGAGGATATAACAAAGGTCAAAGAGGATGACAACTATGTAAACTACTGAAAGAAGTGTACAATGTACACTACGTCCTATTTTCACTTGAGGACTAGTGTGGATAAAGCCTTTTGAGTGTAGTTGAGGATTCTGCATAGCCACTTCACTTAACGTCTCCTTTCTGTCCTCCACATCCTATCAAAATATCTTTGGCCTTTTCAAGTCATTTTTTGACTGTGTGTTCTGCTAGGCCTCACGATTCAACATTAAAAGCTGTCATTTTACAGTTAATACAGAGCTGCGCAGAGTGGCAGATGCCCTTTTAATTCCCTACAGAGAGACTAAACTGGACTTGTCTACAAGGTCAGCTAACAGCAAAGCCACTGTTAGGAACAGAAATGATGCTTTGGATTGGCGGCGGAATCGGGCACGAGATTTGGCCAGTATTCCCAGAGCGGTGAGGTTGGAGAAGGTGCCAAATATCATAGTGAAACCGGACATGCCTAACCCTAAATATCTTACACCTGGCCCTGTGGTGGTCCTCAGCCAGGGACCGGATAGTTCAGAGGAGTTGATCCTCAGGTTCAGGTGGAGGATGGAGGGCGTTGAGGAGGAAGCATAGACTGTATATAATGGACGTAACATCCGTGACGTCACCCATTGGTTTGTGGACTGCTGCTGGGAAACCAATAGTATCGGATCTGAACAGCGGCATCTTGAAAATTTCAGGTGCATGCCGGGAAAAATAAAAACACGGATTCTACTTATATGGGCATCAGGAGGGGCATGAGGCGCCCTCCTGAACCTGTGAAACAATCAACCTGTCAATCACAACGTAGCCACGCCCAAATGCATACCCTGCATGAACCTCATACTGCATTGAAGAAGGCTTTAAACTAGCGATTGAGACCATAAACACATTTTGAAAACGTTTACTGAGGTTAGAAATCAAGCAAGAAGTTGGTGAATTCTCTATTGACTTGTAGTGAGACGGAAGTCCTTTTAACACCAAAACGGTGTTTAAGTTACTTCCGCGTTGGCATCATTTCAGAGGACCGGAACTCCCCGCCTGGGAGGAAGACAATGAAGTCATGAGTAAAGACGGTATCCTCATCTTTAGTGTCATCTACAGAGAATTACAGGCAAAGGGAAAATATTTTAAGTGTTTTCTATTATCAGCACATATGCTCTGGGTTAATTATTAGTCTTGGTGAGTTAGTCCAAAACCACTGAGAGTTTTTTATATCAACGTCTTTATATCATCCTGCTCTGCTATCTAAAAGGTCTCAGGTAATTCATAGACAGGGAGACAAGAGAAGAGTCTTAAATGCAAAATCATGTACCAGTGAATGCTATGATTCATGCTTCACAGCAGCTTGAAGACTGATTACAAGAAATGGTTTGCCAATGACGCTTGGGACTTGGATTTTAATTAGGAGAGCTTCTTTTGCCTAGGCAGTAATGAAGAGGAGTGGGTGAGACCCTGCCAGAGCCATTTTCCTGTGTTATTCGTCTTTACCTATCACGCAATCAAATAAATAAATAAAAAAGCAGCAGAAGTGCTTGCCTGGAATATAAAAAGGATGCATTTTTACAAAAAATGTAATTTCAACATGGTTATTTTTAATGGATATATTTGTCTTGGATTGTTTTGAACATGATTGAAAAAGGTCCTGGCCAGGTTTAGCATATTAGACAAATGGACGCCCTGAGGAGGAAACTTATAACAATCAGTACTTTCATTGTGATGTGGACATGTAGGTTACAAAATGTTCTTCTCTTCAACACATTTCTTTCTACTCTTCAGATCAGAAATATATGTCACCTTGCCTGGGAGCTCACCATCCTTGCTCCACAACTCCTCGCATTCCTTTTACATTAACATACACTCATTAATGCAATTCTGCAAGTATTTTGGCTGAACTTTCATAATGGCAAGAGTGTGATTCAGTTTGTGTTGTTGTCGGGTGGAAAAGAGAGAGCGATGGAACACATGGTAACTTAAAATCACTGTCCTTCTCTGGCACAACCACCATTATAACTCTTATAATATAACTTATGATGCTACAAATGTTGATAACAAGGCTTAATATTTGGAGTATCCTTCTCCAGACTTTAAATCTTTTCTCAGGAATACAAACATGCACATACCTAAGAAAGTGCTCAGACTATCTTACCTAAGAAAGTGCTCAGACTTTCTTAGGTATGTGGATGAATCGTTTGATAGAACAGAGCGTTGGTCGAAAATGTAGTTACATTTTTCTATCTTCTGAAAAAGATGGCAGAGTTCAATCCCTTTCTGCACCGCTGAGGTTACAGAATCTCCAAAAGTAAGAAAAAAAAAAGACCGAAACAGTTGGAGCTTCAAAGAAAGAAATGAATTCCACTGGTCCTCCTTGATCAAACAGATTAAAAAAAAGAAAAGAAAAAGATTTTTCAGATTCTTGAAATTCCTTTTGTTACCTCTTTCTTACTCCATCAATGGCAAATGTACAGAAAGAAAACAAAGTAAAATCCTTGGTTGTGAAGTGTGAGGAAATTACAAAGAAACTGCCGTATTAAAGGGAATCTGGGAACAATGAATTCACAAAAAGAAAGCTGTCATGTAAACCATAACACTGTATACCATATCTTTTTAGATTATAGACATCAAGGCTGTTACTAGTTGTTTAATTCTTCTTTTAGTTCTGTGTACTAAGACCAAATGAAACATTTCCCAACAACTCTCAACAACTAGTCTCATGTTTGTGCTCCCCCTACACTATACATGTTTCAAATACCTCAGTAATCTGGATGTTTATCTCTTCACATCTCTCTCTAACAAACCTCATATTCATAAAGATTAAATAGATGAATTCAATGAAGGATCCAAGCTGTCTGAGAGACTAACCTCCTTAAGCATGTAAGCTTTTTTCTTTTTTGTGTGCATACATTTCAGGTTTATTTGGACTAATTTGCCACCAGAGATGAATGTGCTATATGGGTCAATGACGTATAAGGATTTTCAACAACTCAATTTTAAATAATAAAAACAAGCATATCTAATGCAGTAGTTCAAACATTCAGAATGTTGTGTACCTGACAATTCATATTACAATTTGAAAGTGATTTTAGTGGGGGTTTTTCAAGATTAATTGGCACTGGCCTGAAAAAAAAGTCATTTGGTGCGACCATGATTCATCTTGAAATGTCTTATATAAATAAAAGACCATCATTTACAAAGATTTAAAAAAAAAAATGCAAATACTTTGTTTCCAAACACTTTATATTACTGAAAACTTGTAAAAAAAGATGTGAAGCGTGTTAAGTAAATTAATTTATTTCAAGATGAATCATGGTCGCACCACATGACTCTTTTTAAAGGCCAGTGCCAATTAATCTTGAAAAACCCACTAAAATCACTTAATTTCAAATGTATAATATGGAGCTTCAGGTACACAACATTCTGAATGTTTGAACTACTGCATTAGATATGCTTGTTTTTATTATTCTACAATTGAGTTGTTCTAAATCCTTATACGTCATTGACCCATATATGTCATCTAAAAAGCAAAAAAAGATGAACATAGTTGTGAATAATGAATTAAACTTACCTTCAGATGATTCAGAGTGAACACTGGATTGTTTTGGACGGCTGCGGATAAACGAGAGAGGAACAAGTCTCACCCACCTGCTAAATGTGTCTCTTGTCTGCGGAGCTGCCTGATTTCACTTATCTACTGTCCACATTCATTTCTGCTCTCCTTCTCCTACTTGTCTTTTCCCCCTGCCTCTGTGACCGTTTCTCTCTCTCTCCCTGGACAGCCTTTCTCTCTCTTCAGAGGCTTGGCAGCTATTTTCCCTCCTCTTTCCCTCTCTAGATGAGCCCTTTCCATCTATTCATCCTCTCTGCTGATTGCTGCTGGATTAGAGGCGATCTCACCCATCACTTTCAGATCAAATTCAAAGTCAGCTATTGCTAATGTTTCATAATTTACTTTCTTAAACTCTTGAGGATAATTCCCTCAAAATAAAAAGAGATTTTAGTCTTTTTTTCAGCTGGGACGATGACAATTATCACCCCAATTATCTCTCACGTAAACTAACGCATGGAGGCTGATATCAAGGCAGGCTGGAAGAGCATGATTATGATTACATGCTTCAAGGGCTTCCGGTATTTTCTGCTCCCTCACATCTCTCTGACAGATATTTTAGAATATTTTACATATATCACAAACTCTTCTGTGTTAAAAAAAATCCCAGGAGGTGTGAGTGAATCAAAAGATGCAACGCTCTACCAAGGTTTGTAAATGTTTAAAGAGGGAATACTCCCTTTCATTTGCACTGATATTAAGTAAAACGTGTTTGCTTGTTAAAATTCCTTTTTTGAGACTTCACAGTTGTTTTTCAAAGCATCATGTTTGTGATCTCACATAAACAGGAAAAAAAAGGAAATCATTCTCCTTTTCTTCTGAACGTATAACTGTTTCATCTTGTAAGTCACCCAGCTAGATTCAGTGTCCCAGCACTAAGTAAAGTTATGAAAAAGTGTCAGACATGTACTGTCGAGGTGAAAAAGAAAACAAAATCATTGTGTGGGTTTGGCAGTGACTTTTATTTCTTTAACTAAACTCCTAACATTCTTACTTTATCTTATCAGAGCCCACATTTTCTGCTAAATGTAACACATTTAAAATCTCTGAAATGAAGAACTTAAAAAAAAACCTGTTTTCTTAAGCTGCCCACAACAATTTATCACCTATATTAAATATATTTCATGGCCAGTGGTGGGAGGATCTTTTCAAGGAGCCTTTAAACATGAGGTACATCAGAATATTTATTATGTTCAAATTTCAAGCAATAAAGTAAAAAAATAACAACTTGGAAAACACAAAACCCCTCTGTGCAGAATAATTAACACCAAAGACAAAAAAAATAATTAACTGTAAAAAAACAGACCTCCTTGGGAAAACTCACACATATGCTTATCAGTGCTTATAACAATACTTCAATGGATAAAAAGTCCAGTTTTGAGACATTTATGATCTGAACTTACAGTACGTAAATAAAAACCCCTCTATATACATTTCAAATGTTACAGTACAATAAATTGAGCAGAAATGCAGTAACTTATTAACATATATTGAATTGCATAGCAATATATACACAAATATGCATTTAAAATCCATCTCTGTCTCATAACTGCCCCCCTTTTTGTTGGTAATATTCAGATACTGTTAGGACATGGTGAAAGGTTATACAGAAAAAGGTGCTTGCCTCAGAAATCTCATCTTTCAGATTGTCTTTGCTGATTGGAAAAGTACCTGGATGACACAACAAGCAATATTAGATTTACCTGATAAAACAGGTCCTCATCATATCATTTATGATTTTCATATTTTTGTCCAACGTTGGTTCAATGTTTTTCAACAAATGAAAAAAACAAAAACATTTGGAGAATTCTTTCTCCAAAATGAGATAAATACTTATAATAACTTATAATGACATCAAAATCTGTATTATGCTGTCAAATTTCACATCTGATTTTCTTGTTTTAAAACTTGAAACCCTTCATGCTTTTGAAATTGTAATGAGCAACAGTTTCATTTCAGTAGCTTTAGCTTATATAGGCACAGTAAAGAATGACAATGTTTATAGCATTTTACAGAAAAGCTAATTGGTGCATTGACTGCTAACGGGAGGACAGCAGTTCACTGTATGCCTGAAATGGCAGACTTTGCCTACAAGTCGCCGTTTAGCTCCTCAGATATGAGACTCCCCTGTGTCCTGGGAGCTCTTGGATGCCTGAGGACGACAGAAGTGAGAGACAAGCCAATCAGTCAAGATAGACACTTTCAGTGCTCTTTCATTAGAGATACAACATGCTTCATTTCACACTGTAAATTATACTTCGACATCAGAAAGAATGATGCTTGATTTTGGAAATTAAACTTCCAATGACTCTTTAACAAGTACAGATCAAATGTTAAACAAGGCTGATCGCATGCATACTGAATGTTAGATTTAATTTCACTGGTGATGATAAGCAATGAGGGCATCTTATTTAACAGTGTGTGAATAAAATCTTTCTCCAAGTCTTCCAATTTTCTGACTTTGCTATTGTGCTCTGTAGACAGTATATAGTTCATGTGAAGTTGTGGTAGCTGAAATTTTGTATAATGAACTAGGCGTATTGGCATGTTGAATTCTGATGAAATTACTGAATGTGGCAAAAATTTCAGGTAAATTACTGATGAACACGGTTTAAGAAAAATATTGTTTCCTCCTGAATCAGACTTTGGTTGAAGTATGTGGTTCTTACCGGAGCTTTGCTGGAGTGACTGAACTCTGAATATCTCTTCTTTTGAGGTGTACATAATCTGGACAGGATGCTTCCATACTCATCCCTCACCTGAAATCAGAATACACAATGAATTTCACATGTACTGCAGCGTTTGTACTGTCTTAAGGAGTGTGACTAACCTGTTTAGAAAACAGACAGTGCATGACGAAGAGCAGAACCCCCTGAAGACTGCCAAAGATGGTGAACAAGTAAGACATGACTATGGTGCCCTCCTCAAACTGGAAACAACCAAAGATCCACATGATGCCCAGCACACAGAGCTGAGCCACTGCAGTAATGATGAACGCCCTGCAGGAGGCAACAAAGATGCACACGGGTGAAAGCTGAGACGCTCCAACACCACTTCTTTTGTGTAATCAGATAGCTTGAAGGAAGTTATAAAGAGAGTGTTTAGCTCCACATAGCAAACACAATATGTGCTAACACACCGGTGTCACTGGATATATTACATACAATATACAGGTGGCTGATTGTTGGGTTAGGGTTAGACTCACTTTATTTTCTGCAGGCTTTGCAGATCAGGATTTAAACTTGAGAACTTCTGTGCCAACTTCCACACAGTGATGAGAAAGAAGACAATGTTTACCTGAAAGGCAAAAAAGACCTGTTTTGTTTTGTTTTGTTTTTTGTGCTGAAGTCAGTTTTATGTATATGATTCAACTCAAGAATTATTTTATTACTTACAACAATGATGACACAGACAGGGCCAAAAAAAGTCCAAATTAATTTCAGGTCTAACCAGCAACTGCAATTCATATTGAGAGTTTATTGAGCTGATTATATCAAACCACTGTAACTAGTGAATTAGGCATTCATTTAAAATAAAACAAGCTCATCATCAGTGAGGGGAACTTACTGTTTCTCAGTGCCATATCCTTTGGCATTGGACAAAGCAGAGATAGCGACAATAACAGCTGGGACTCCATAGCCACCTGCCATCATGTAGAGGGTTTTGAAGTTGGTGTTAAATACCAGGACTACCATCCTGAAGAGTTGTATGCCCTCCAGACACATCCAGCAAAATGCTGCCAGGTAAAAGAAGTGTAGCAGCCCTGCTACCACTGCACAGCCAACCTATAGCAGAAGGGAAGGAGATGTCAGGGTGATCCGGATGACAGTAGTGGAGAAAAAAGAGGGAGAAACTTGCTGAATTATTGTTTGTAAATCTTCAGTACACACATGAATCATTCAGTAGTTGTGTCGATATTTTGTGTCTATTCCTCTGCTGCGTTTGGAGGTGTCAGAAACTTTTACTGCTGTCAACTGGACTGCAGGTGTTTTAATGCACAAGTCGTTACCGAAGTAGGAGTTGCCACTGTGCTTGAATGTACCTTGTTCTGTGTCTGAGAGATGCCAGCAAGGAAGATGAGGTTGGCAATGAAGAGGGTGATGCAGAGGTGCAGGTGGATGGTGGTTCTTGGGCTCTGGATGGAGCGGATGAGTGAGAACGTCAGGATGCAAATGAACAGGCAAACTAGTGAAAGGGACAGACCCACCCAGGTGATCAGCTGCAACTCAAACTTGGTCTGTTGGGAGAGAGAAAAAGAGGAGAAAAAAAGGGGGGAGGGGTTATATTACAATACAATGTAATGAACTGCACTTTAACCTCTGATTTATCAGACTCTTGGTTTGCTGTGATATGTAGCAGAGTTTTAACCTCAATATCATAGACAGCCATGAGCACGGCAAAGCTGCTCAGATGGTGGCAGGAACACACAGTGTATTCAAGGTTGGACTCCTTCACATAGCAACCTTTATCAGACCATGAGCCTTCATCCAACGAGGAATCCCAGAAAACACAGGTGTGGTTATTTTTATCTGCCTGTAAAACAAAATATAACAACCATGTTATGAACCCAACAACACATAACATTGTGATTGTAATTGTGTATTATGTGCTTTAACACCCTCTGTGTGAGCTTGTGGAGCTCTTGCTCTCTCTTTCTCTTTCTCTCTTGTTTATTTGAGTTAAGAGCTTAGGTAAAAACTTACTTAGGTAAAAGCTCACCCAAAGCCAAATGTGCCATTAATTGTTAGAACTAAATACTACGAGGTGGTTCTTGGGTGTTAAGAAGAGGAGAGTCTAATTTTCATGTTGCCAGGCTTTCCTGTATAACATGCATAACAGACCATTATGAATGTAATATTTTCCTGCAGTGATAGATTAAAATGGCAGAATCCTTAATGTCAAACTTAATACCTGATTCAGATGGTAGAAAGTTATTTGGACTGGCTCTTCTAGGTGGCTGGTGTTTGTGTTACTGACAGTGACAGTTATGATTTTGGAGTTGATCTTAAAGCCCTTTATGCCTTTTTCTCGTTTGACCCCTTGAAAAAAGCCATTTGCAGAGTCATTCAGGTTTGCATAGCTCAGCAAGGACACTGCTGCAAAGCCTATAACATCAACAATAGGACAAGACTGGATTAAGTAGACATTCATTACACTTGAATCTCATCTATTGAATGTGGTTACAAATGTGTTAATTAGGTATGATCATTACCTGGGTAACGGGAGGGATCTCCTGCAACTGTCTCCCACTGCATACCCACACGGGTTTGATTAGATGATGATGATAAAGACACAGCTCCCTTGGGGAATGGTAGATTATGTACCAACAGCTCCAGATCTGAACCCAGAAACAAAGATCACCTTTTAACGGACATGGTCGCTTATGACTTATGCAACAAAAAAAAGGCATGTAAACATCTTTTTCTCTGTAAATGAACAAATACTGTAAAAAACTGATTTTATTTAACCTGTGTAAGCAGAGAGTTTTGTTTTCCTGGGGGGCTTAATAAAAGGTCCGATCAGTCTCAGTGCATTTTCCACTATGTCCAGAAAGGTGGAGACTTTCTTGTTATCGTTGAGGGCTCCACTAAACAAGAGCTCGTCGATTGCAGACAAAAGTCTCTACAGCCACAAGAGAGGAGGGGGAGAGGGAGCAACATAAGCATGCACAAGGAGAAACAGGAGACAGAGTCAGACAGAGGCAGACTTTCAGACTGCATATCACCTCAGGTCAGCATAAACACTACAAGGTTATGCACAGAGATCTAAACACCATGTGACAAAGCTTGAAGGGTGCATAACTTCCTGTTCAGTGGTGTTTGAAGGGAAATGGGAGCCTTTTTTGTTTACTCATGTTACATTTCAACATCTTTTTGCAGAAATACCTCAAGTAGATTGTTTCCATCCAAGTTCAATGTTGAATTCTCACTCTCTGTAAGCTCCAGGCAGCTGTTTTTCAATTGTATCAGGAGATCACGTGCAGATTGAAATGTCTAGGAGAGAACGATTTAGGGAGAATGAAACCCAAGGAGGAGATAATAGACCTTTTGATATGAAATGTAAAATAGTGATACAATTATTTGTTGTGTGGTGTTACCTGGAGTTTCACATCATCCATTTCTTTGAATGTATCGCAGATTAACTCTGGGGAAACAGGAGGTTTGTGTCATTCCATATGCATGTTGAAATACACATCATGAGGAAACCTGTACTCATGAAAATGTTCTGTTTGTATCCATTATATAACAAACACTGGCTGAATAATGGATGTTGAAAAAATTTGAGTGCTGCTGTGTGCTTACCAGTGCAACGATACTCCTTGTTGCCATAGTTAGTGAACCCTGCATGGCATGCACAGTAATGGCCGCTGGCTCCACGGTGACAGGTTCCATTTCCGCAGATTGTCTTATCAATCATACATATGTCTAAAATGGAAACAAATCAGTGAGTGTGTTTCGGTCATTGCTAATGGAACAATAAATATCCTGGTCAAATACAACGTTTGCATTGGAAATGGTGCTTGGTACGTTATTAAAGATAATTCATAGAATAACAACAAAAAACAACAACAAAAAAACATAAAAAGGGCTGGGCATAACCAAAACACAGGCCAGTCATTTTAGCCAACCAGCTCTGAACCAGGAATTTAATTTATAATTTTTGAAAACTTTTCGTTAATAACATTATTAACATTACTATTCATCTTTCTCAGGCTTAATAATCATAACTTAGGATCAACCCACTTTTCCCCAGCAATATTGGAAAAAGTCACATCATTGGGATGAGATACGTTAACCTTCTTTCTTTAGAGGGCTAATGTTTTTTAAACGTTTTATAAGCAGAATAGGGGTTTCTGGCACAGAGAGAGGAAAATAGTCTAAAGTGGTCATAACTCCAGCAACACTTGTAGTATATAGACCCTGATGAAGGCAACAAGCAGAAATGTGCTGGTCTAACAATAATGTTGTTCCGTGTACTTCAAGTGTTGCTGGAGTTTTGACCACTCAAAACGTTTTATGCAAGCATCAAGATCATTTCACTTAAAATCAAGAAACACATTAAGCTAATAGAATCAAATGAACCTCCTTAGCTATCAAGTAAATCAATACAAGAGTAAGTAATAGATTAAATGACTTGAAGAATTGTTAAATAATAAATATTTTGCAGGATCATGGTCCTAACCTTCGCATTGCTCCTGTCTCCCAGTGAAGTTGAGTTTTCCGGATTTCAGTCCAAAGCCGTTATTGCAGAGACAGTAATAACTGCCCAGTGTGTTGATGCATTTTGCATTCTGCCCACAAACATTTTCCTCTTGACACTCATCAATATCTACATTGGGAGGATGAAGATAATGAAGAGAAGCTGAGACAGGAAACCACTAGCATACTGTCATCAGTGTTTTCTCACTAAACCTAGTTGTTGCTTATGGGGAAGCGACTGTTGAGCTTAATCTTACCTATGCATGTAACGTTGTCACCGTTCTGAAATGCCATTTTAGTGTTGCCAGTCTGTGTTGTTGACATGTAACCATCAACACACTGGCAGTAGAAGCTGCCGATTGAGTTGTGACAGACTGCATTCTCTCCACATGGCCCAATTTTACCATCTTCATAGCCGGCACATTCATCAAAATCTTAAATCAAAATGAGGGAAAGAAGAATGTGGAAGTTAATGTACCTATGCATGTAACGTTGTCACCGTTCCGAAATGCCATTTTATTATGATTCAATATGACTAGACTAGAGGACTTAGGCTACCTATACATGTCGCAGGTGTTCCAGCGGTGAAATTCACAGTCTGTGTTGTTGACAGGTAACCATCAACACACTGGCAGTAGAAGCTGCCGATTGTGTTGCGACAGACTGTATTCTCTCCACATGGCCCAATTTCACCATCTTCATAGCCGTCACATTCATCAACATCTTAAATCAAAATGAGGGAAAGAAGAATGTGGAAGTTAATGTACATAAATCTTTGTGTGGCAAATCTAAAGCTAGTCTTTACAAATCATTTTGCTATCAATATACATGTATGTATATAATACATATATATATATATGTGTGTGTGTAAATATATATATATACACACACACATATATATACACACATACGTACACATGTATGTATATACACATACATACATATACATATTTATTTATTTATTTATATACATGGTTTACTGTATATGTAAAAAGTTGTTTTTCATACCATTGCATTTTCCCTTCCTAACACCAAATCCTTCAGGACAGTCTATTGACAGGACCGTGACGAGGGAGAGGTACAGAGCTGAAAGGCAAGCAGGCAACAGTCAGTCAACAGCTCATCACTTTCTGACATTAATCCAACATCTTCTAAACCATGTTTAACTGACACTAACTCCTTTTTCACCCTTCTGAAATATTTCATGTAGCTACAGGGACATTACAGGAGCAGTTTGACCACACAAATAAGACCAGAAAATGTACTGAGTTGTAAAACGCCTCAGACAAAAAGGTAAATGCTCATTTCCTCAAATTGTTCCAACAGCAACTGCGCCGTCATTCAAATTGAACAGTACATGGGTGTCTGGAGAACTCTGCTTCCGATGTGTGAGGAAACATCAGCTGGCACAGTGCAAGCACAAAACAGCATTACATCATCTGCTGCTGTGCAAAGTCAAAACTCTGTAGTGACCTAAATGACACCAGATGGGTGTAATGTACTGTATATGTGAACAAAGAGACATATTTTGTGACAGTTTATAAAACGAATTAAGCATAATCCTTAAAGGAGACAGCTAATTTATTGTCAATTAGTATAGTGTTATTTATCCCCTGGCTATGTGGATATTTTTGTAATATTTGTTGACATTTTGGGATGTTTGCTAGAAACTACTTTACATGTCAAACTTACTAAAGGGAGTACTCCATTTTAATCATACGGGGGCAAAATAACCCAAATGCACCTCAACATTGAAAAAGTCTTGGTTAAATTGTGATTATGACATTACAGAAAGTTTTAGAGGTTTGTGAAATGAGAAGTGAGAAATGAGTGGCTCTTGTTGTTGTTACTTTGTGGCATGGCAACGGGAAGTTTTTTCCTCTGAGGACAGATGTGTGTGACTGTGGTCACTATCTGGCGGTTAGTAATGTGAGTGCTGTTAGATGAGCTCATAGTGTATAAATATCACTTTAAAAGTAGAAAGACAGAGATCCTCTGTGCAGTGGGGCCTAGATAGTGGGCTGTTTAAAGAAAAGTTGCTGAGTTCAGCATCATTCTTCCTTTCCTCCTAATTGATTTGGGCTCACTCAGGGCCTTGGGCTTCAACTGCTACAGAAAGACTGTGATTAAAAAACTGGGACAGTTTGAGTTCATCATTGTTTTAATTTAGCCAGTAAGACTTTCGATAAGATTTTAAACTAAGTGGAATACTGTTAAAAAAAGTAAGGAAAATGTCTCTTTTTAAAATGCATATATACACTGGTATAGTATGTTTAATGCAAATTGTTTTTTACCAGTCTAATACTTTATAATAGTATTACTTTAATACTAATCTTTTTTGGTTGTTTCAAATTTCACCCAAGATTTTAACTCACGCAGAAAAAAAGTACCGTCCGAAACACAGAAATCAATTCCTATACTGAAAACTTTGTAGGCTACTGCGGCCAGTTGGTTTCCCTCCACAAAGCACAGAGCAACTTTCTCAAAGCAGATGATTTTCCATCCCAGCTACCGTGCAAATGGATGACAGATGTGACTTACCCAGTAACAGGAGGTTCCACCTGCCCGCCATGGGAAAGACGAAAACACTGCCCAGATCTGAATAATGAAAGTCAAAACAGCCAAATATAGATCTTCTCTTCTCTTCTCTTCTTTTCTCTTCTCTTCTCTTCTCTTCTCTTCTCTTCTCTTCTCTTCTCTTCTCTTCTCTTCTCTTCTCTTCTCTTCTCTTCTCTTCTCTTCTCTTCTCTTCTCTTCTCTTCTCTTCTCTTCTCTTCTCTCAAATTTGTATCCACCAGTGAAGTTTACAGACGTGGAAAAAGTTTCTCATCTCACACGGAGAGCTCTCTCTCCTCTCTCTCTTTCTGTCTCTTTCTCTCCTTTGATTTTTCTGCTCTCACTGCTGAGGTGACATGCTGAGATGACTAGGTTTTTGGGGGAGGGGTTTTCACTTGCTCTCATCACGCCTCTGACACAAGGTTTGTAGGTTTGTACAGTCTGGGCAAGAGCTACATTTCAGGAACCTCTGCCCTTATGGGGGTGGGGTGATAGTGAGGGGAAATGACTATTTTTCCATGACAACGTGTGACTGAACTGTGTTTTTGCAGCTTCTCTTTCTGTCTCTATCTTTCCCCTCTCTTGGACTCTGTTTTTAGGGAACAGATGGGGGTCAACATGAGTTTAGACGGGTTATTGTTTTACAGTCCTGCTGGTTGGTACACCCTCCTATCAGCAGTGTTATGGTATACAGACTGCAAACTATGACGATGACATATATATGGTCTTTGCCTCTGACTGCGTCTGTCTGAAACAATGTAACAATGCTTACTATGTTGAGCTTGATTTGGGAAGACGTGAACAAAGAAACCTCCACTGCTCTGTTTCCCCCACAAATGTTGTTTCTGAGTTTATTTTTTTAAACTGAGTTTCTCATTCCCTGAAGGCAAACTGGCTGTAATTGTATTTAACAAAAGATTCATATAACACTTATAGGTAATGAGTTAATGTATGCTGAAGAACAACAGCAAACACTGGAAGTTACAACCTAACACCCTGATCTATCACAGGGCTTTATAAAAAAGAAGTGTGAAATTAATTGAATGTAATATGAGTCAGTAAACGGAAACATAGTTCTGAGGAACTGCTGCATGAAGTTACACAATGTCCTCTTCATTAGGCATTTCTAATGTTCACTATGCCAATGTCACAAAGTGTTACCCCTGCTGAGCATTAAAAATCTGAGGAAATGCAGTAGACTTTTAGTGCAACCACATTTTCAGCAACTTTTCTTGTGTCCAGCTCACAGTGGTGAGGTCATTTCTAGGCCTGAGCACATTGTTTACTGACAGGGCAGGGTGGTGATTGCATTATTTCACACTTCTAAACAATGAGGTAGGTTTTGGGCTTTGTGGGCCTGGGAACATGCAGAGGGCAGAGAGCAGGACTTTTGGGGGCTAGTGCCTCAATGCTCACAGGGGGACCTTGAAATATACTGACATTTGCATGACATACGAATAAAGCCTGTCTACAAACAGACCTATTTGTGATCAAGGTTAATCTATTTTCACAAGAAACATGTAATTTGTTCCACCAGTGAAATAGTCTTCACTAGTTTTCTGGTGTAACTTCAGAGTCAAAGGTCTGACAACAGATCTGGAAAAAATATTACAACAAAAACATAAAGCAACATCCAATACCCATGTAATGCTTTGATTAAGCAGAACTGTATAATTGTAAGCAATACTCAGTCCTATAGCTTGGTCTTTATGTAGCTGCATTGTAGCTGATGGGTTGGGCAGGTATAATATATATAATATTGGAGGATGAGTCTTTGCTTGGAATGATAACAAAACGAAGGACAGACTTAATTAAAAAGCTGATTGTTTAAACATGAAACCAGAGCTGCTTCAAAGGATGGGTATTAATAACATAATGAAATATTTTGTACATAGACACAGATCATCGCTTTTATAAAGACAATTTTGAACCACATACAAGATGCACAAAATGGAGACTTTCTCATTGCATAATTACTAACAACAAGAACAATGACTTGCTCCTTCGTCTTGTTGGTGTTGAGGAGCAAGTCATTTTGTGTGTCTTGTATGTGGTTCAAAATAGTCTTTATAAAAGCGATGATCTGTGTCTATGTACAAAATATTTAATTGCTGTTGTGATACGGACTGCACTACCAGAGACAAAAAATAATGCAAAATTGCTGCACTATCTTTCATACAAAGTAATCACTATCCAATGCAAAGTTTATGACCAGGTATGTCAGTTTTATATAAAGGTAACAAAGTGCAGTTAATTTGCCGTATTAGTAGAAATGATTAATAAAGGCAGCACGTTTCAAATAATAAGAAACTGACTGTTTCAACTTTTGCAGCAGAATTTCCCTCTTGCAATAACATTTGTAATTAATTTATTGGGAGAAGATATCTAGCTGTCACTCCTGAGTCTATGCTGTGCTGAGTTTGGTGAATCCTTGCCAAATGTGATGAGGTCAGAGCCCAGACTCCAAATATCCCCTCTGTACAAATCCTGTATTCAAGAAATAAATCTGTTCCACTTGAGTTGCCTGACTGAACAAGTGTCATGCTACAGTTTCATTCTGGCTTCTTTTCCAATGTGACTTCCAGCCAATAGATGATCATGGCAAACATCCAGGGCGCCTCCTGTTATCTCACAACCTTCTTCCTGCCTATACTAAGATCGTGTACATATAGAGTTTTGGATGTTTTGTGTTGGCTGTGCTTGTTTTTTTTTTGTTGTTTTTTTCTGAATTCTCAAACAATGAGGAGGTACCTCAATATGGCCCAACTGTCTCAACAACTTCCTGACGAACTCTGGAACGAAAAGGTCAGACTGGAGACTGAGTAGTCTGGTCTAACCGCTGTGTCTTACACTGATGGCTGCTACTGAGTCATCTCAAATTTGTCTACTTTCAACAAAGCTGCAGTGCATCAATAAATATTTCCAAAGCAGCAACGCTGATGACGTCACTATGTCACATGCTAATCTTCTAGGCCAGTAAAAGTCACTTTAATGATGTGGAAACAACTGGATGGTACACACTGGGGCGTGTTGTCCTACCACACCATGTGTGAAACATTCACTCTATAGATGGTGGTTAGGCAAAGTGCTGGGCTTTTGGTTTATGAACCACACTAGGCTGTTGCTGGCAGGACTGTCCTGCTCACTGTGTGATTCTTGTCTGCAGAAAGAGGGAAAGAGAGAGATGGTTTTCTCTAGAAAAATAAAGACAAACTGTTAAACTTTCTTTCAGGTTTCCTACTTGTCTCCTGGTAACCTTTCCTCAGCTGGAAACTGTAAAGTAAGTAAAACCATAAAAATGGCTTTATAGTCAAATTCCATTTCCCCCTCCTTCTCCTTCTGCTTCCTTTTTAATACTGTAAAGGGGATCCAGGTCTGAGAGAAGGAACAGTGCTTTATATCTGCCTGAAGTTCATTTAGTTCAGAATGTCAGTGCTAGACTTTTCACAAGAGAAGAATAAACCAATCAAACTTTATTTGTGTAGTACAGAAGCGTATTGCTGCCACACCAGAAAAATCAGTATCACGTTAAGTTAAAGTATTAAACTTAACTAAAACAGATGACAATCGCAAAAAAAACATTAAAAAACATGAATTTTAATAAATTGATGATAAAATGAAATGAAATAAAATAAATACTAGCCAGAAAACATTTCTCCAAGTTACAGGGGTGGGATTTAAATTTACTTCATATTTATATTCAGATACACTTTCGGCTGTTTTCAAATCTCAGGCAGACGGCAAAAAAGGAAAAAGCTGCCTAGCTAAAAGTTTCTGTCCTGCAGTGTGAAACAACTGTAAGACTTGTGCCTGAGGGGACATCCTGGTTCATACGTTGCAAGAATGTCAGACAAGTAGGCTGGTACACGACAATTTAGTGCTTTGAAGTCAAGTAAAGTCATTTTACAATCAATATAAAGACTGACAGGCAACCAATATGAAGACTTAAAAATGAATGTAACATGTTCTCTCCTTCTGTCCAATCATTTTAACAATGCAGTTTCATTTCAGGTTCATTGTGTATCTTACCAACATCTATAGTATTTCTATGTGAATAAATAATGTCAGAACATCAATAACTCAAACATGCCTTTGAATGTGAGAACTAGCACTCAGCCCATCTGCACAAAATGTCCTAACAGTATGTGCAAAGTGTGATTTCCTTTATATAGCTATGTAAAAATAGCTCTCCCCGGTGTATAGAGGAACTAGACTTTTTTTAACAACCGCCCTCTCAGTCCTCTGAGATGAGCTTTACCAAACTACTGAATTTTACCGCGGAAGTGGTGACACACTTCTTGGGGATTTCTTGTGCTGCTGCTTGAATTATGTTGACAGCTTTTAATTATTTCAAATAATAATTGCTTAAACACATTCCTCTGTTTTGTTCTATATTTGCTGCATTTGTATTGTATGCATAAAATGTTGGACGTGTCCAGTCTTTATTGAGGTATTGGAGATCCTGCTGTATAACCTAAAACAATAAGTAGCATGAAAAGAGGAACAAAGGTGGAAGAGGATGACAACTATGTAAACTACTGAAAGAAGTCATTTACAATGTAAACTACGTCCTATTTTCACTTGAGGACTAGTGTGGATAAAGCCTTTGAGTGGTTTGTGTGTGTGTGTGTGTGTGTGTGTGTGTGTGTGTGTGTGTGTGTGTGTGTGTGTGTGTGTGTATGTGTGTGTGTGTGTGTGTGTGTGTGTGTGTGTGTGTATGTGTGTGTGTGTGTGTGTGTGTGTGTGTGTGTGTGTGTGTGTGTTACTGGAGAACACACCAGGAATCTACTTACAAACACCTAATAAGGATGTTAATTAGTGGCCTCTCATTTAAACACAGAGTCTTCAAAGGATTTTTATGAGCACATAGTTGTTTTTTCATTTTCATTTTAGCTTAGAATGAACCTTATTTATTTAATGAGCATGTCCCCTTCTAGCATGCCACCATGTTGCATCTCCATGTTTCTATAGAAACCCAGAGTCAACAAACCATAGAACCACAACCACAAACAACAAATAAACCTTTAGCAACTTTAGCAAACGCTAAAATGCAAGCATTTTTCATCAAAATTTCATCAGAACTTCTCTGTCACATGCTTTGTCACATGATACATGGTCTGTTTGCCTGGTTGCAAAGGTGCATAGACGGCTTTTAATGTACACAGATATAGGAAGTGACTACATGTTGCAACATGACACCCAGCAGAGGAAAGTTTCATACCATAGCTGTTCATCAACCACATAGCCATTAGTTGTTGTTAGTTATCGCTAAGAAGGCTTTTTTCTAGTTCCTTCAGTTGAATGTTTAACAGTCACTGTGCAGAGTGACACATGTGTGATTGAAAGTGGAAAGTTTCTCTGAGCTCACTGAAAAATTTAATGTATACATTAAATTGTTTTGTTTGTTAATGTATACATTAAATTTTTGACCAATGAGAATAATTTGCGACATCACAAACCAGTTTGAAAACTTCAGGAAACTTAAAGTCCCCAGTGCACATACACTTAAAACTGACTTAACAGTGAAGGAGGAGACATGTTCTGTGATGGACTCTGGAATTTTTAATGAAGGAGGAGTAGATGCCATTTTTAAGAATTTTAACATGATAATTACTTTTTTTGTGTGGAAAAATCTGATCAAACACACAATTTTGTTCTAAGCAGAGTATTTTTGTAATGTTGTAATACATGTCAGAAGGGGAACTTTAAAAGCTGTTTTTAGCAGTGACGTGTGTTACTGTGAGGATGTGGATGTGGGTGTGATGTCAAGTCATGGTCTTTTCTGCCCCAATGACTCCTTTATGATCATATAAATTTCTGTTATGTTGATATTACTTTTACAAATAAAAATGTGTGACAATAAACAAATTTCAAATCATACTTTTTGCTGAGATGACCAGTAAATTTGAGTAATGTTAACTGGAGAGGCCAGGAATCGCTGATATTCCAATTAATTGATAACCTGTTCTACCTCCAGAGCCACAGCCGGCCCAAAATGACCTATCTACATTAATTTCCCTTGAAAATTAGTTGGCAACACTGCTTCTTGTGTTA
Source organism: Scomber scombrus (assembly GCF_963691925.1). Lineage (NCBI taxonomy): Eukaryota > Metazoa > Chordata > Actinopteri > Scombriformes > Scombridae > Scomber > Scomber scombrus. Next base: position 11,821,534 of record NC_084987.1, read on the forward strand.
TTTTTAGTTTTTGTATAGGGGAGACTTTTTTTGATTACACTGGAATCACAGACCTTTAAAGCAAGAAAAAAACAGACACTTGAATTTTCAAACAGGCTTTTTATGAAGTATGTGTTAGAACATGCCTTAAAGCTGCACATATTTAGCTCAAAATGGATTTATACTACTCACTGTGTTGTCATAGTAGAACAGCATTATCTAGTGGACAGATGTGAGTAATACACCCATGAGATCCTCCTGTAAATTAAACGACTAATGTTGGAAACATGAGCTGTCCAATGGATGTCAGTATTTTAATTGTCGTATTTTAATCTCTGGTTTATATTTCCCTTCTGTAGCACCTTGTTATTGAATTCTCACAGCCTTTAGATGCAGATGCAATGGTGCATTTATTGCATATAAAGCAATTTTCATGTTTGTTCATTTAAAAAAAAAAAAAAACCCATTTTGATTTGTAAGAATTATTCTTGGTGGTGAAGATTAGGGCTGCCAATTCCTCAGTAGAGACTGTAATAGGTGTAAGATAATTTTCAGTCTTGAGAATTATTCTTATCAGGTGCAGTGTGGAACAACAATTTACCTCCCGTTATTGGGTTGGAAAACGGATCCACTAGCTCAGCACATTCAGCAAGTTTAAGGAAAACTCTTGAAGATGCTGACTTGAGCGTTTTGAACACGTTGCTGGTTTACATGTACAGTACCAAAGCCAGGGGGCTGCTCCAGGGCAAATGATCAAACCATGTTTTATGTTAACAGAGAAATACTTGCATTGCAGTAGCCTGTTTAACCTTCCAATCCTAAGGTCTAAAAAGGAATCTTTTAGACTTTATTAGTTTTGATCTTATTGGACTTGATTATTAGATAGTATAAAATTCACTGAAACTGAAATTGACAAACAACACACGGTACATTTTCTATGACCATTTCAAAATCCTATAAAGTCACTATTAAGTGTCTACTGAATGACAAACTGAAAACATACAGGCACCTGTGCAGTTTTACTGCACTAATAATTCAACAATTCAATCAGTTTATTACCAACATTTTCCCTGATGACATGTTGTGAGGTTTTTGTTTTTGACAAGTATAGTTTGTATTTTAATCATATTAACAATAGCAAATGGCAAACAATGAAAAACAGTGTCAATGTGTAAAAAAGGGCTTTCTTTCTCACTCCCTCTGTGCATAATTGAGTGTTGAGATTTAGCAGTGACTCTGATTTCTGAAACAAGGACCCAGTTACCAGTTTCACTGTATGACACTATAAACAATTCAATTGAGCAAATTTTTCTTTTTCTTGTGTAGTTGAGGATACGGCATAGCCACTTCACTTAACGTCTCCTTTCTGTCCTCCACATCCTATCAAGATCTAAAAAAAATTAGATCTTTGGCCTTTTCAAGTCGTTTTTTGACTGTGTGTTCTCCTAGGCATCACAATTCAACATTAAAAGCTGTCATTTTACAGTTAATAGAGAGCTGTGCAGAGTGGCAGATGCCCTTTTAATTCCCTACAGAGAGACTGAACTGGACTTGTCTAATTTGCTCCTAGGCTCACAGCCACCCCTTCAGAAATAGATGTGGATGAATTTTGAATCATCTTCTAATGCAATCTGGTCTGAATAATCAGCTCAGTTTGACCATGAATTAGAGAGGCGTTGCAGATGTCATCATGCCCTGTGCTTTCATTATGGGCACAGCCAAGGAGAGGCTGTCTTGTGTCACTCACAACAGCCAGGTCTGTTTGCTTGTTTGCTAATTGAGTTTATACAGCAAAATAGCAATTCTGCATCCATACTAACACCTATGAAAGTGAGTGATAGAGCCTAACAACAAAATCGCCCTGACTTTTGAGGATGGCTGTATATCACAGAATGACTGTACAGCCACTGAGATTATGCTCTCTCCCTGAGGTGCTCTGAGCTCCAAGAGAAAATTGTAAAAAGTTCATCTGTGGTGAAGCTTTCCACGTGGACTGACAGCAGACAAGACTATGGAAGAGAACAGGCTTGAGGAAAAGACATTTATTCAGACTTTATAGCTTTATCATTTTAATTTTCTCATAAATTTAGGGAACCTGACAATGATAAAGATAAAGAAGCTTTATTGTCATTGTACACAAGATACAATGAAATTTCATGTCATATTACCACCAGAAATCTTCTACCTTTCTTTACACACTCTACTGATGTATGTTATTTTGAAGAAGTATATCAAAATCAGTAATTCTTAATGCATTGCAAATTTAGGCAAAAGTGCACCACTTTCGACTGGTGCATAATGTTCGGATATATCAATCATCATGTTAATGGCCACATTCTAAGTCATTATAACCCACCCATTAAAGCTGTCATCATCCTAGTGCTGCACCCAAAGTCATGTGTAATGCATATTTTATTACATTGTATTATATTTGTGAAAACATTTCATAAAATACTGTTTACTGCTGTCTTTCTGGCTATTAGCCAGATTAACACAGATAAATTTATGCTTTATAAGATCTATTTGATGCACTATTGCTTGAAGGATGGTAGTTTAAGGCTTTTTAATGGTTAATAATGAGCATATTTATTTGCTTACTGAGCCAATAGAATACTGTAACCACTCTGTGTTAGAAGAGCCGCTTCTCAGTGTAGGGCAGAGTCCTCAATATATTGTTAGAATTTACAATATTATCTGTGAAGTATGGAGAAAATTACCACAAATTAATTACATGAATGTGAATATATTATTATTGTTATATTATTTGGAATCTTTGTGAATAAGTATTATATTTGAAGTCAGAGTGAGCCACTACCAAGTCAGCAGTTGCACACTACACTGCGCTGATGTCTGTCGCTAATGTGGATTTAAGCATTCGCTACTGTCAGCAACAAACCCGAGATAGCCCATTTGTCTTAAAGCGAGCCACTCCAGACCCATTCAACACTAAGTTAATAATCATAGACTGATGTACTTCATATTGTGTGAAACACTTTTGAACTTGATTATGCCATCATTTGATTGTGAGCATTTACAGTATAAATGTAAATGTGTTTTCATTTTTTGAAGTGCATGAATAAACAGAGAGCTGCAGGGTGGCTCCAGGGATAAATGATCAAACCGTTTTACATGAGAACATTAAGATAATTGCATTGCACTATCCTCTGTAATGATCAACTTCATACTATAAGCTGTATCAATGCATTATTGAGTTTGTGAGGGAAATCACAGGGTTACAGCCATAGGTCTCCTATAAATCATGAGTGTGAAAGTATTCAGATCCACTAAAGTTCTTACAAGTTTCTGTTTACTCTATAAAAATGATAACATTTTGGACTTCAATGTCAAAAATGTATGATCCACTTTATTGGACCATTTTGTTTATGAAGCAATGCCTGCGAGCTAATACAGGCAGTCAACTTGAGCTGCACTGCCACATACACATAACCTGACACAAAAAACTGTGATTGGATGTACCATCTGTCTATGACCGTCTTACATTGCAAGGCAGCTGGATTCATGATGCTGATTGGTTTGGATACACGCAGACAACTTGAACAGAGAGACATTAAAACTATAATGAAAAATTGCTGGTATGATGTCAATATGACCATCAACAGATAATTTTTGTTATTTAGTTTTGCTTAGACCCACGCATGTCAAGGGGAAAAAGTAGGCAAGATGCTGAATCTCAAGATGATGTGCAGCTGCAGCTGCGCTTAGAGCAGCCACACAGCCAGCGTGAGCCATGCGTCTTTTTAAGCAGGCAGTGTGTCCCAGGTGTAAGCGGCACACCACTTCCCAATCAGCTTTTCCCAGACCTGCGGACAATCATCCCTCAAAAATACTTAAGTAATCAGAACCTTGCACCTCCACTGAAGCATCCATCCTATCCTCTCTTCTCAAAATCAGCCCTCAGCATACATCCCTAGAAGACAATACAAAGTCCTCTCCTTTAATCTTAACAACCTGGGCTGTTACTCCTCAACCTTTGAGATGTCACACCCCACAGAACCATTGGAAATACAGTCCCAGCTCCTACCATGGTTTTTCAGTTCCTGACCCCTGTAACAGCAATTCCCAATTCCCTCAGGAACCAAATTTCAACAGGTCGTGATGTATATCTGGTGAAGATTCTGATATGCGATTCTGAATCTGCTGACAAAAGATTTGTGGATTGTGCGGATTTTGCTGGATTTTGCTGTAGATCAGATTGTCAAAAATGATTTGGCTATAATCTCAGACCTTGCTTTTTCCTATGGTGGCTCTCTCTTTCATGAATACCATAAATCCTTCTCTGCCAAAGCTGCTATGTATATCCAGAAATTCACACACTAGATTGGTCTTAGTCGACATGACCCTTATCAGCTGACATTTTACCAGGCATAAAACCCTACCCTGCTCCATCTGCAGTTTCTTCTCCCACACAACCTCCTTCTGTCCAAGAACTGCTGTGCAAGAACTGTCCACCTCGAAATCTTAGCCCTAGCGGGAAGAAATCTGGTGTTAAATTCTTTAAACCATCCTCAAAAGCCCCATAGTTGGTGAGGACACAGCCCAAAAAGCATTTTCCTCATAGACTACCATTGTAAAAGAGATGTTTGATCCATCAAGGTTTTGTAGTAGTACAACTTTCCTCGAGTCAAAAGAAGCAATTAAAAAATCTCTGATTTCATCACATTGTGAAGTTAGCCTAGCAGGAACCTAAGGGGGCAGCAGGGAAACACTACTGAGCATATGCAGTGGGTAGCAAAGCACGGAAGCAAAAGATAGAACCCTTTTTTGCTTATTCACCAGCCGAGCAGGTCTTATTGGACTGAATGGGCGCCACTTTTAGTCTGGTAACCATCTCTTATAATTCATCCATGGCAATTTTAACATAAAAACATAAAGTTGGTTAAAAGACAATCAAGTGTGTGACCATCCTCTGTAACCTATTTATATAACCTGAAGCTTGCTTTGGTTTTTATGTTTCATGTTTATGTATTGTCTTTGTGTTCTTATTAAGCCTGCTCAACTACATATGGTATTGTTGTTCCCGTTTTAATGTATTTGTCATTACACCTGCCCAAGGACTGCAGTTGAAAATTAGCTAATATGGCTAAACTGGCACATATACAGAAATGTTCATTAATGTGCTCTGTCCCTGTAACTTTAAACTGTATGAATAACAATTATAAAGATAAGTAGCCAACTAGCATGACACTGTTGGTTGGTTTTCGTCCTGTCCTCCCCAATTGTTTAATTCACCAAATGCCACTAGTCTGAATTAACAAACACTCAAATGATCAGCGGTGGAAATGACCTCCTTGTACGTAGTTCTACAAACTACTTCACTATAGTTTCAGTTTCAATCAGACTTTGGATGGAATTCTTTTTAAATATGAGGATGCATTGTTCTGTGCAATGATCTCTCCTTTCATTCAGCTGCTCTGAACTGTCCTTTCATTATTATGATTATTCTCTCATTTTCTCAGACTAGTTTATTCTAAAGGTTGGTTTCACAATAAGGTCTAGCCTTCGACAAAAATGGCTCTTTTAAGTTTTGAGGAGCAAAACTCACCTTCTGAGTTGCGCATTTAAATAGTCATTGATTTGAGAGGTGAATATAGGTTAAAATGATGTGCTTTTGAAGTTATGCTGAATAATTTCTGTATAATATTACAACCACATCAGCTTTACATGTGTAAAAAAAACAGGTGTGACTGGAATTAGATAGTAGTTGTGAGGGTATTTCATTCATCCACAGTGTTTGTACTTTGCTGCAATTATTAGACTTTGAAGATGACCTTGTGAGTATTGAGAATAGAAACCCATTGTTTAACCAGCTTTAATCATACAAATCATATTCTGACATTTCATCTATATATTGTTTGTCCTTGTTTGACCTTGAAGAGGGCCTAGTAGCCTGCAACCTACTACCTTTTCAGGCTACTTAATGTTCTTATAAATATAATTTCAAATATGTTGATGCATTTTTGGTTTTCAGTGCACCCTCACCCTAACTAATCTAGAGTAGTGGAGGTCGCTGTTTCTTGACTTAATCCAAGAGGTTAGGTGATGTAGAAATGCAGGAAATGTGTTACAAATTACAATTTTTTTATAGGGTTGGACCCCCAGGCCCCCTGACAGTTACATGTCTTTCCAAGTTTGCTTTCCGATTTTAAAACATAACTGGTTGCCCATGGATAGAAGCCGGAGGTGCTCATGGGGGGTGGTATTTAATCCTCACTCCCTGAATCTCTATGTAATCTAATCTGCATATGAGGTTCGAGCCTAGACACCAAACTGAAACTTTGTTCTGTTATATAAATAAACATTTCAAACGTGAGTTGGCTGACTGAACTATTGTTATAATTATTACAAACCAAAAAAGAAACAGCAAGTTTTAAGGTTGCCTCTGAATAATTTTATTCATTCTGTTTTATCTGTTGTTCCAATTAAAGTCAAAAGACACTACCATAGGTATATTAGCTGCACTTCCAAATCCCATACCTCGTTTTGGAAGCCGGATGTGAAATGTGTTAGCGTAAGCATTTTAAAATTCCTTTGAACTCACATCTAAAACATGAAGATTTGTTGATGTTCTTGTGCTGTGTACATTTGTCTCTATTGTCTCTGCTGCACAAGCACGGCGTGCTGCGTAGGATTAATAGAGAATAATTTATTTGGACATCAACACTTGTCAGAGGAATGGCTTTAGGTGTTGCCTCAAGAACAACAACAGCACAGTTCTAGTCTCATCAGTGTGTTTTATCAGAGCACGGCGCAGTGGTGGGTTAGTCATGTGAAAACAACTGATGTGTGGCAACTCAGAAATTATTCAAATGCTGAAAACTCTGCAAGTCAAATATCTAATTCAGTCTCTAAACTGGGAAAAAGTTAAAAGAGCTTCAGAGTTTGATCAATTTTGCTCTAAATCAGTCTGTGCTTCCTGATCTTGCTTCAAACAGAACAGAATTTGCAGAGAGCTCCTGCTGTAAATGACAAACTGTAGACTGAGCAGAAGTTGGTCAAGTGGCCACACACAGGAGGTGTGGGTGTGAGGCTTGTTGTGCTTAAACTCAACCAGCAGGATGCACTGCAGCCCCACCACGCACCAACTTTAATGTCAGGAAAACTAACAAGCTGAAAAGCACCATTTCAGCGAGTCTGAGATGAATATTTATGTATGTGGGAAAATGAATACCATTTTTCACATAAATGAATATCTGCACTCAAATTAGAGTTTGGAGGAATGGCTGAGATTATCTTGTTGCTTAATGCTTAATTGAAGTCAGCTTCTAATTAGCTTGGCTATTATCTTCCAACTTAAGAACAATTCCAGATTTCTAAAACTTTTCAACATGGTGAGAATAGAATTTGGCCCCTAGAAATAAATTTAAAGCCACCGCATTAAGAAGAATTCTAATCTGTGTCCTCTTGTCACAGCTTCACCCACCATGACCCCTTTTTAATTCTCATCCTGCTCAACATTAATTTAGCTAAGAGCAAAATCTCTGAATTAATGTCCCTTCATTCTTTTTCCAACAGTGTCACCCTCATTACATGCTATGTAAGTACCGGGCGACTTACTTCTCACAAGGCAAATGGAAGTTCACTATGTTATATCTGCAGCAAATTGTCCTCACTTTCATTCTGAATACTGTGCTGGCTGAGACAAATGACACAGCGTTTGCTATACAGAATGGAGTTGTGCATTGAGTATTGGGGCCCTGAATGGACTCCCCTGGTTTTCATAAGAGTATAATTCCTCTGCTTGTGTCTGCACTGCAGGCTGGTGGCAGCTCTGTGTATGGCCATACTGTGCAGCTGCCAGTGTGAATGAATTGTTCCAAAGTGATGTCCTGCACAAAGAGCTTACCTGGGAACAAAGCTCTACAGATTTCAGTGCACTGTGACAACGCCAAGAATTCTGCCTTTGGACCACAAGGACTGGCAAGGTGTTTTCTGGCACATCTGCCATCCACATGCAGCAGGGGTGGTGCTGGTGTTGATTGATAATTTCTGACCTGTGAGCAATCAACAGTCACCTTTCCATTGTCCACATAAAGTATATGTTATACACCAGTCAGCCAGCAACTGCCTTTCTTTCGCCTTTTTCTCCTCCACTCTCTCTTTTTCCAGCTCCCTTTGAATTATTGAGCTCTTTCTTTCAAGGGAACCAGTTCCTCTCATCAGATGTGTAGGCCATCAAGCTTGCCTCACCGCTCCTTCACCCGTGGCTGCAGCCACCCCCATGTTGCCTCATGACATTGAGGAAATCACTCACATGTCCCTCACTTACTTTTCACTCACTCCACCACTTGCTCCCTCTCAATCTTTTTTCCAAGCTCCCGCCCTCCTAACCCCTTCTTTTAATCTTTCTCTCGTACCCTTGCAATCTCTATACTTCTTTTTCTGTAATGTTCCTCCCTCTCTTTCCCTTAACTCACCAGTCCCCCTTCTCCTCACCCCCAGACTCCTTCCCTTGCTCTGTTTTTCTGTAATGTCACGGCCCACTGCTGGGTGTCACTGAGTTGATGGAGGGAAAAAAGATGGAGGACTGAGGCAAGGGAGGTGCTTGACAGGCACGTGTGTGTGCGTGGACATGTTGGTATAAGAGACAGAAAGAGAGAGAGAGAGAGAGAGAGAGAGAGAGAGAGAGAGAGAGAGAGAGAGAGAGAGAGAGAGAGAGAGAGAGAGAGAGAGAGAGAGAGAGAGAGAAAAGGAGAGAAACACAGGCATTATGCGGGTGTGTCTCATGTAAAATGCTCCGTCCTGGTGAAATACACTTGTCAGTTATTGTGACACCACTTGCAATAAAGCCATACAGACTGGTGCTTGTGACTTCACTAATGGTGTTCCATTATAGTCTCCCAAAGGACCTCTTTCTGTACATACACACAGGCTGTAGTCAGATTCCGGTACCTTATTATGCAATCTTGTGCCACCCGAAGCCAAGTGCATTGTCTGGCAGATATACACACAACAGATACACAGGTGAAAACCCTGTAGCATACATAATTGTTTGTAATACTGCATCTCATTTTAACCTTGCTGCCAAATCACTGCCTGTAGATGACTGGAGGAAGAGCACAGTGGTCTTTATACTTCTGCTTTGTTGTTGTAGGTTCAATTTTGCGCCAGAGAAAGCACTGAAGCAAACCTTAAGGATCAATTTCAGTGGCAGTACATGTGATCTAAAACCTAATTAAAGAGACATTTCGGCTTGGTGCAATTGCATCATTATGAGAGCTGATAAGACCTCACTGTTTAATACAACGATTTTCACGTGTCATCTCTCTTTATTGGTCAGGTCAGTCAATAGAATTGATTCAATAAGCAGCAAAGCACTGAACACAAAGTGAAAAAAAAGAAATCACCCATTTTGTGGCAAACACAATTCACATTGACAGTTGCAAACATCTCACAACCCTGCAATGCACAAGCACACACGCATACTCACACATTACTAAACAGGGATTTGGGGATTGGGGGATTGGGGGCTTGGAGGTGTTTACGCGCGTAGGATTTGGACTGTGAATTTGGGTGTGAATTCTGTTTGAGGAAAAGACAGATGTGTGCTCAGCCACCAAGACAGTAAATTTAGCGGAAAGTGCTTTTGGAAAGCCCCCCACAGCTATTCAAACAGATTAACAGCAACAAACAGCTAAACAAAGCACTATAAAACACTGACAGTGGATGGTCGCCAGCTGACCGATGGCAACAATTGATTTATGTTTTGTGGGATGCATGCAGTGTATGGGAGGTTAGGAGATTAGCAAGAGAAAAAGAAGACGAGAACTGTGTGTATGTGTGTGTGTGTGTGTGTGTGTGTGTGTGTGTGTGTGTGTGTGTGTGTGTGTGTGTGTGTGTGTGTGTGTTTCTGTGTGTGTGTGTGTTTCTGTGTGTAGGATCAGGGTTGAGAGAGGTCTCTGGCATGAGTGGGTGGTAAAAATGCCACAACTCCTGTGATACGTGATGATCTGAGGAGGAAGTGGGAAGTGGCTGATCCGGTCCATGTTATTAGTCGAGCTCTGTTAGACCATGTAATAGCCTCACAGCGCAACAGGGAGTCGCTGTTCCAAGAGCCGACTCTGCCCAGTATGACATCCTGATATGGAAGATATTCATAACGGTGGTACAGCAAAACTCGCTGGATGGCTGTGTACAGGTGTTTGTGTCAGTATGTGTGTGTGTGTGTGTGTGTGTGTGTGTGTGTGTGTGTGTGTGTGTGTGTGTGTGTGTGTGTGTATAAGGCTAGCTCCTCAGAGTGTTTGCATAAGTGCTGATTCTGCTCTTCCAAACCCTTCAACTCTGCATTTTTTCACACTTTCCCCCCTCTCTGCTGTGCCCTCATCTCCTCTCCTCTCTTCATCGCCACACAGCTTGCCTCCTCGCCCTTTGCCTCAATTCGTCACACATACCTTTTCATTACCCCTTCTGCCCCTTCCAGCTCTGGCAAAAACAGAAACAAATCCCTCCTCCTCCTCCTTCTCCTCCCTATCAGAGAGTTGCAAACAACATGAGGCAGCCGGCATCAAACAATATCCTACACTGGAAAACGGAGAGTTTGACATTTATGAGACAGTTATGAACCTTGGTGATGGTGAAGGGTATGAGTGTACATGGTGTGGATGGAGTACTGTGTAAGAGTGGAAGCAGGCGATAAGAGAGAGTGGAACATCATCTAAGAGCCAAGTGGAAGGCAATTACTCAGGATGAGAAAAAAGCTTGTTAAGAGGGGAAACAGATTCTCTTGACAAAGGAAAAAAGTCATACAGTTCTGGTCTACATGATCAAGCATAACTTGAGGAGGAAATTGTTCTGTATTATGTGAGAAAAGTGGGGAAAAAACTACATTCAGGCAGATCAGGTTTGACCTCAAGCTCAGGAGAAAGTTGATCTTATTTCTCAGGAGGTCCACTCACCTGTTTCCTGTTCCTCAGATAGGTTGCCAAGTAGCAGAGAAGCATTCTCACCTTTAAAGATTACATTAGGAAATATCTACCTGCGGATCTTAAAAGGGAACTGTGTGGACTTTAATCATAAAAACTTAAAACTTGTGACTCTGCAGGTTTTTTAGTTTTTTCAATTGCTGCAATAGAGGGAATTTTTTGGAACAGGTCTCTTGTACGCACACAGAAAAGCTTAGAGACACATCGCAGCATGAGGACACACACACACACACACACACACACACACACACACGCACGCACACACACACACACACACACACACACACACACACACACACACACACATACACACACACACACACACACACACACACACACACACACACACACACACAAATGCTCAAGCAACCATACAGCATATTTAGCTAAGTAATAAAGCAGCATTGTTTAAAGAGAGAAAATACAGCAAATGAATCAATATAACAGCCCCCATGCCAGGGCATTTTATGTGGCATCTGTTTTCCATTCCTTTGCTCGGCACAAAGAGCTGGCCAGTTGCCGTGGCACTGTGGCCAATCTCTCTCAGTCAGGGTTGAGGTATGCAATCTGCAACGGGCTTCATCTCATTCTAGCTCACGACAGCCTGAACATGCCTTTATATTACTTCAGGAGCTTGGATGTATATCTATCAGAACGGGTACAGAACAAAGAGAAAAAGCAACTGTTGAACTTAACTGGAGAACTGTAATGCACTCAGCATTAAGCTGGTGCATTATGGTATCTTCTCTCCTGTCCTGTTTGGCCAACATTACCCTTCCTCTGTGATTCTGATCTGCAGCCATTCCTTTGCTCTCCTGTTTCTTTGCTTGCCTGCATTCTTCCCTCCCTATTTTCCTGAGATGATCTCCCATCTCTCTTGTCTCTCTCTCTTTTCCTTGTTCGTAGTTATTGTAGTACCACTGGGATCTCATTAAGCCACTAACTTCAAATAAATAAAACAAACTGCAGAAACAGAATGGGGGATCTATACGTTGTAAAAAAAAAACCGGGTTGTAATGAGTTTCCCTTTTCCCTGTTCTGACACCTTCCTCACCTCTCTTCCCTCTCTTCCCCGCCTTTGTTAAGCTGGCTGCCTCTGTCAATTCAATTAATTTCAAACATGCTTTATTGGCATCACTGAGGCATTTTGATGGTGCCAAAGCTTTACAAAAAAAGAGAAAAAAACAGGCTATATCTGCCTCTCCGTGCCTTCCTCGCTTCCCAGCTTCAGCACATCCCTCCTCTCTCCCTGCCAGTGTGCAATCGCTGCAGCCAGCAGAAAACTCCTAATATATAAAATATCCTTTCTCCTTGCCCATCGTCTTCAGTCACTCCTCTGTTGGTATGCTCTATTGTCCATCTGTAAGAGCCATGAAACAGAGATTCTGTCAAAGCAGTATGGTACCTTAGGATTCTGTCTTTCCCATCAGAGATGAAAAGATGCTAATGTGGGTGAACTGGATTCTATGGTGTTTACATCTCTGCTTGTTTCTCCTCTCCACCTGCTTCATGTTTCCCCAGTTGGCCTCTCTCCTTTTCTCTCTCTCTCTCTTTTTGTCCATAGTGTGTGTATGTGTGTGTGTGTGTGTGTGTGTGTGTGTGTGTGTGTGTGTGTGTGTGTGTGTGTGTGTGTGTGTGTGTGTGTGTGTGTGTGTGTGTGTGTGTGTGCACAGTAGCAGGTCTGGATATTTTACCACCGTCTCCAGGTTTCACACCCATCTCATCATTTGCAGTTGGATTCTTTGTCCTTGGGCAATGGGAGAATTGAACTCAATCCAGGAGTTCCTTTCAAACGTATGTAAACACTGGAATAGGGAGGTTTGACCTGCTGTTGCACAGCTGAGCTTTACACAGAGATGAACTGGAAATGGACTGGGTCAGGGCAGAGGTGTGGGTCACGGAGACAAGATGAGCATCCTGGGAAAATATCTTATTATTTTAATCGATCAACCTCAGAGGGTGAGTACCCACTAAGATCTGCGGGTGGAGTGACTAGTGCCTGGCGCTCCAAGGACTTCCACTGAGATCAAGAAGCTGCCAATGTCGATTGAGAAAAGGGAGAGAGAGAGAGAGAGAGAGAGAGAGAGAGAGAGAGAGAGAGAGAGAGAGAGAGAGAGAGAGAGAGAAAGAGAGAGAGAGAGAGAGAGAGAGAGAGAGAGAGAGAGAGAGAGAGAGAGAGAGAGAGAGAGAGAGAGAAAGAGAGAGTAAACAGAGCGATGAGGGGAAAGCAAAAGAGAAAAAAAGAAGGATAAAAGAAATCTTGATTTTGTCTGAGAGAGTATTGATTTTTTCCTCTGGGTTGGCCATGTGCGCACAGCCTGTTATTAGTTTAGAAACAAAAAAAGTGGAATGTGGAGAGAGTTGATGTGTGTGTGTGCTGCCCAGCTACACTTTTTGCATGTGTTTTTGTTCTGCATGAGAGTTTATGTTGCCTGAGTGGCATCACGTGTGTCATCATTTCGGTGGGTTTGCGCAAAAAGTGTGTGTGTTTGTGTATGTGTACAGAGGCCTGGCTTTTGGACTGGTGTATGGGCCTGCATGCTTTGGAGCCCCTGGCAGGTTGGAGATGTTGGGATTAGGGGGAGATTAGAGCAGTGATTACACAATGTCTTCGCTCTAATGATCCCAACTGTTTGTTCATCTTATCAGCCACGCTGCACCAGATTCCACGACTGCCGCTGATATGAGATAACACACGGATTACCCCCACACAAACAACCCTCCAGTCCCCCAACTCAAACCACTCCACCACACCAGTCAGAAAGAGGAGTGACCAGGGCAGAGTGGGCGAATAAACCCCCAGCGAAAGACACAAAGAGAGAGAGAGGGAGATGGACATGTACTGTAGGAAATTCATAGAGGGTGACTCACAGGGCTGACCTCTCCAGTCCACAGAAGCATTAGCCAGAGTGCTCATTGTTCACTGAGACAATACACTGACCCCCCGGAGAGCCCTAGGTCTGCAATGCAATGTATCCGCACAGCCGCAGCATATTACAGAAGGGAACAGTGGGTGGAAGCAGCGATAAGGTGTCCAATGTACTTCAGTACACTATGTGGTGTGAGTGTACATTTTTTGGCTGTTGGGGAGAAGTATGAGGTTATTAGTGTGTGTGTGTGTGTATGTGTGGTGTCTGTTTCCCTCTAGGAAAACGTTGTAGTTGGTTTCAGTCAGCGCAGGGGCCTATGAAATAAAGGAGAGCGTCTGACGGCAGGTGTGTGTTTTTAATAAAGTAAGAGTGCGCAGATTTGTGTGCTTAAGTGTGTTTGCCTAAATATGACTGTGTGCACGAGAGAATACTGTATACGTGTATCAGCATGTGTGTGTGCACTTCTCTCCATGCCTGCATGCCACTCTGATCTCCCCATTACAAGGTCGATTAAGCCACTAATCCCCAAAATACACGCGTCCAACAGCACGACACTAGAAAAAAAAAAAAATCTCTCCCAAGGAAAAAATGGCTGAATCTTCCCTTCCCTGTTGCTCGGAGCTTAAGCCACACACCAGTGCAGGGTGCTACAGAGCATGAGCACGGAAATGTGTTTTACCTCCATAACCACACAGGCAGGGGATTAACAGGCACCCTAAACCCCGGAAAAGCAGCTACTTTTACAGTTTTATGGCCTCAGAAGAAGAAATATGAATACACAGCCACAGTGACACAGCAGGACTTGAATGTTATATATTAGGTGTCATTCATGCTAACTGAAATGTACAGGGTAACCGATTTTCAGAGTTGTTTTGGTATGAGGCACTGTCACACATGGCGGTTGGAGGAAGCACAGATGAAAAAGATTAAAAAACACCGAACGCAAGTTAATGAAACTGAGATAAAAATCTCCTTACATTCCTTTTTTCCTCGCATCATTATGTAGGCTTGCACACAAGCTCAGTGTCTTTCATATTATCTTGTCCTCATGACTGCATACTGAAATCCAGTAATTACCGTGGCTCTTTACTTATGTATCCCTGTTGTCCTGCCCTGCTCTCTGGATGGAATGTGGAGAAATCTGCATAACCTTTAATTAGAGAGCTGGTGTTCAGAGCTGAGGCTCCGTCAGGGAGATGGCAGAGGACCAGGGGGCCTGCAGGACTCAGTATCCCTCAGAGCTGTCCTGATTCCACCATCTACTACCTAAAATGACCTGATTCACCTGGAGCTATGCTTATCCCTTAAGTCCAGAGTGCCTCAACACTCATCCTGTTTCTATCCCCCCTGTCCTACAGCAATGTAGGCTTTACATGGTGCGGCTTTAATGCTATAGATTTATCGGATTCCTTTAGAACTGTGTATCTCATGATAAAACATGATTTGGGTTTATATCATTATTTTGAAAATTCAGGATAAATTAGGTGAAATCACATTTTGTTTGTATCCTGCACCTAATTGCACAAAAGTCCGGGTTAACCAGGTTAAGGATCACAGTATGATGAATTGTGCAGCTGATTATTAAAGATCAAAGCAATATGGTACCTTATGTTTATTAAAATGAACGAGTGAAGTGAGTTAACTAATTGCTATGTTTTTTATGAGGATTATACATAATAATTGAGCTGAAGGAAAGGTCCAAAATCATTCTTAATACAATATTTATATAATATACAGTAACAGAATTAATATTTGCTGTAAACATTCCTCTTATTACTTTGATATTGATAGCAATATAGAATTGTTTCTGTCAGGTGTTCTGATCCTGTGCTCTGATCTCTTTCCTAAACAATGTTGCTACACATGCTGAATTATAGAATAAATAATCCATGTTCTCTGAACCTGACAAATGTTTTATTTATTTCCATGGATGCTGTTCAGCCCCTCTCAGTGTACTAAATTTTATCATTCTGTTCTCATAGTGATTTCCAGCTCGCTAACCCGAATGACCTCGGATGTTTGTATAACAAACAGTAGCTGGTCTTGCTCAGTGAGGAGCTTAATACAAATGTAAATACATAAAATTATCATTAGAATGAATTATTCTGTTGCAACTGATAATAATAAACCCACTATGATAAATAGACTGAAATGTTATGGATTTTTATGTCACAGTATTAGACAGTGACAACTCAAAATGTGGCCTGCTGGGTTTTTGAGTGGTGCTTGCACTTAAGGACAAATATAACAGATGACAAAGGACAAAATCATCAAATCATCTTATAATAGCTGTCTCTGTGTGGTAGGCAGCCAAAAGGCAGCTAAAATATTTCTAACAATGTGCCAGGAGCGGCATTTTGAAAATGAGGAGTTTTTCTTCCTTTACTCAGTCTGATGCCACCACCCGGTCCAGGCTAAGCAACGGGAAATGGATGAATGGATGGATGGAGTTTTTTTTCTCTGCCAAGAATAAGTCACAAAAACCTTTGTTCCACAGACTAGGTTTATTGAAAGTTTGGGTCTGTCACTATGAAAATAATGATCTGAAACTAACCTCCTACATGACAAATGTACTTATCTTAACATCAAGTTCCTTCATCTCTGTAGTATATTGGTTATTGTCTTCAAAAGGCAACATGGCGGATATAAAAGGTGATATTAAATGGATATGTGACATATTGCCTCAAATATATGTTCTGAGTGTTTCACATCACAGAAAAATGTGTTTTTGACCGATTAAAAAAATCGACAACTATATAAAACAGGGATTCAAAGTCATGGAAAAAGAAGCAGTAGCCTAAACAGAGCTCTAAAATGCCGGGGGCATATCCGCTGAAGGCGCTTAAACCCTTCCCCCAACTGAACAGTCTGTGCGTCTGAACAACTCATGAAGAACTCACTTGAAAATATACAATTTAAAATAGACTTTGTAGGAGTAAGACAAGCAACAGGGAATATATTTCAAAAATAAAAGCCAAAGTTCAATTCGGCACCTATTTGTAGGTAAAAGTTTACTTCTTTCTTTTTAAAAATGTGACTCAAATAAGAACAAACATCTAGCCTATCATCAATTATCATTATGTAAAATTT
The DNA here is from genome assembly GCF_963691925.1 of Scomber scombrus. Classification (NCBI taxonomy): domain Eukaryota; kingdom Metazoa; phylum Chordata; class Actinopteri; order Scombriformes; family Scombridae; genus Scomber; species Scomber scombrus. The sequence goes on from NC_084987.1 coordinate 11,838,413, forward strand.
TGCATCCCATTTCCCCCCATTTTTTCAATAAAGTTAAGTGCCAACTTCAGTAGCTTTAATACAAACTCTATCTGTCAATGGACACTTCAGCTAAATTTGAAATAACTCATAGAGGGGATTTTAACATGCAGCCTTTCTTGATGTATATTTGTAAAGGGAAATCTTGTACCTATTTTAGAACATTATTCTATGTTTTAGAACATATCATAATTATTCATAAGTATGCAGTGTCATAACTACATCCCTGAAGTTTATAACAAACCAAACCGTTTGAAAATCGGTTGAAAATTGAGCAAGTTATGGTTATTTAAAAAGTACATGTATCACTACCAACACAATGTTAAGATGAGAGAGCTGCCCTTAGCAAGATGGCCGCCAGTGCGGACGTTCGACTCCATTAGCCAGCAGCGCGGATGAGACATCTAGTGTTCTATATATATCTATGGTGCTACCCATAGACTGTATATAAAATGGACGTAACATCCGTGACGTCACCCATTGGTTTGTGGACTGCTGCTTGGAATAGTATCGGATCTGAGCAGCGCCATCTTGAAGATTTCAGGTGCATGCTGGGTAAAATAAAAACACGGATTCTACTTATATGGGCATCAGGAGGAGCATGAGGCGCCCTCCTGAACCTGTGAACCAATCAACCTGTCAATCACGACGTAGCCGCGCCCTAATTCATACCCTGCTTTATCGTCAAATATAAAATCAGGGAGGCCAAAATGTCCCAAATGAACATCATACTGCATTGAAGAAGGCTTTAAACTAGCGATTGAGACCATAAACATATTTTGAAAACGTTTACTGAGGTTATAAATCAAGTGAGAAGTTGGTGAATTCTCCATTGACTTGTATAGAGACGGAAGTCCTTTTGACACCAAAACGGTCGCCCCCTGGTGGCCTTTTGATAGAATGCAGTTTTAAGTTACTTCCGCGTTCGCATCATTTCAGAGGACCCGAACTCCCCGCCTGGTGCTACCATTAACCAAAATATGTCCCCATTCACCAGTAACATACTATGACACCAGTTTCTATCAGTTTAGCTCGGGAGTAAGCAAACAGGAGAGAGATGAGCGCTAATGGCTAAGACTCCTGATCGGCTATCTCCACTCAACATTTTCTTCGCCAAGTGAAGTGTACAGTGTCTGGTGAACAACATGGATGAACTGCTACTGCGAATCACCACACATAAAAGGATTATGGACTACAACATCATGATTTTTGGCATGACATGGCTTAACAGCAGCATCCTGATGCATTGAGCTACCAGGCTGCTACAACATACTCAGGGCAGATCTATACAACAGCCAGTGACTCAGGTAAGACCAGAGGGGCTGTGGGGGACTGTGCATTTATAGGAACAGAGTTAGGTGCATGAATAATGTCATTAATGAGAGACACTGTTCTGCTAACCTAGAATATCATAGTTAAGTGTAAACCTTTCTATCTGGCCAGTGAGTTTCCATCTACTCTTGTAAGCTTGCAATGATGGCATTGCAGATTGTCACCAGCAAACAGACCACACACCCAGTCACTGCCCCCCCCTTTTACTGTAAAGGTGGTGTTGTTTGGGGGAGTGTGTAGGGGGTGCAGCCGTTTTAGGCCTGCCCAAAGAAATCTTGAATACAGATATGGTGACAAACAGTTTAATGTCTAACTCCACAATTCAGCACTGCAATCTTTTCACTTTTTCAGCAATTATTTTCTAACATGTATAATGTGATTCAAAAGAAATGTCAGATTTTCCTTATACACAGACTTTAAGATTTGGCATTTTGGATTTGAATGTGTACTGCTAAAGAGCTTTGAGTTTGTATTCAAAGCCTGATGTACCCTCCATGTTGATGAAAGAACATTGCACTGGGTGACTTCTATTGTTATCAACATGGTTAGAACAACTCGATCTCTGTAATTTTGTGCTGGTCAGAGGTCACCGTGCATGCTGGGCATCCTATCTCCTCCATGTCCACCACCCGCCCACATACCTAACACAGTTCACAAATCCCTGTGTGCAGTAGCAGTGCACAGTTTATTTTATGTTGTCTGATAGCGCAATGACTGCTGTAATACTTGGGTCCTATCGCGGCTGGTGGTCTACCAGCTCGCCTGCGGGGTATGGATCTGTTCTGCTCTCCAAGGATCCGGTTAACACGGCTGACCTCTATCTCTGCAGGTTGTGTGCTCTTAGAGATCTCAGTCTGTGAGTCTGTCGCTGGCTGACGTTTATTGCGCCACAAGGAGCTGGCCAGGAGAGCCTCTGTCATGACCCCAGTCTAATTGAATTATAATGAATCAGAATTCTTGTTTCTGGCGTCTGATATGTCTTTATCTGCTGTGATTGCTGAAAACAACATCTTAGACTTGAAATATATCTTGTAATCATATATATTCTAATTACATCGGACCAGATTATGATGACAAAACTCACATTTGTCAGTTTTGTGATAAATTAAAGCTAAACATATGGATGGTAATAAAACTAATTAGCATCTGGCTTATTGTGGTAATTGAAGCAATGCAAGTGCAGACAGTTCATTTGTCCTGCTTACTTATGGCCTATGAATGCGTAATTAGCCATGTTCAGGGCACAGGTGATGTATTGTAGCTGTACGGGCCACTCATTAATAATGGGCATGCGTCACCTCTTCTAAAAATCTCATGAACTGCAAAGTGAGAAAATCCACCAGAGGTTTAGACACATTAAAATCAAATTACATGTAAATGATCCAACTCCTCTCACAAAAATAAGTAATCAGAAACATTCTTTATTTTTGTAATTCTCCTTATGTAATAATTAAAATCTGTTGTGACTTCACTCCATTTTAAATAAAAGAGCTCCCTGACTCAAAGGGCTAATGTTAACAGTATTAATTATGGTAATAATATGTTTAAAGTGGAAGATGTATCCCCATCAGTGCTCAATTTAAGCTAAATACTGGGTTTATCCTTGATTATCTTCTGATGAGTGTAATTAGTGTTTTTCAAAAACACAAGAGCACAGGGTCTCTCAATTATAATCTTGGTCGTGACAACCTCAAAAAACATAGTCATGACAATGTATCTCTAACATGAAAGCCAAAAAGAGACAACAAAACACAACAGTATACACACAAAAAAAATATAAAAAAACATAAGCTCTAGTGGGAATGGGGTATTGGTACCCACTGTGACATACGAGTACATTGTTTTTATTCAGATAAAAATGTATTCAAACACTTTTTCTTCTCTGAGCTCTCACAGGATATCTCCAGAGTCCAGGTGTTGCCTGTGGGTGTGTATGATTTGGTGTTTGTCGAAAGTCTTACTTTTTTGTGGTGTAATTACAGTATATAGTGCACTTTGCAGAACGATGCTGCAACTCCAAGTGACCAATCAATGAGTAATGAGAGACCCAGAGACCTGTAAGAGATTGACTGCAACCCACGACCCCTTCGTCTCATTCAGTTCTTAATCACAGTGGTCCCGTAGGGTCCTATGATGCATGCCTTGAAATGTTCGGGCCTGTTTGACTCAACAGGGGTATGCACTCCCCAGACCTCATCCTTCTTTCCCCTCCTTGCCACCCCTTCCCTCCTCCCCTTCCACCGCCTGATGGAAGTGGAAGGAAGGAATTGAAGCCAAGAGCTGGACTGTAGTATACCTGAGGGGGCAAAGTGGTTCTATAAATGGAAAAGTGAAAAGGCTCATGAATAGCATTTTAACCCGCAGATAAAGTCTGCGGGTTAAAATGTCTGCTTTCGAATAGTCAGGGTCAAACAGAGAATGGAGGAGAGATTCAATGAAATGCCTAATGAAAACCAGTGGTATCTACAGGCAACCTAATTAAGCCAGGGTCACTGTTTAATTGCATTTTCAAAAGGCTTTTCATTTGATTGGTATATTTCCATCTTCTTGAAGCAGCATGGGGCTAGACCGTAAAAGCTGTTGCGTCCTATGTCATTTCTTATGTATGATTAATATTCAGCAGTGGTTCTTCTCTGCTTTTCATTCTGGTCATTATGACTGTTTGGCCTTGGCACACCCACACGTAGAAAACCTCAACAGATTAATCATGCTATTGAGGGATTTCCATTCAACTATATAATAACCTCAATATAGATTTGAAACACTGTGATAAAGTGTGTCACTGTCATAGCTGTCCATGCTGAAGTCCCCAGTTTTGCTATGAATGTGGTTCATTTGGAAGGATGAGGAAACCGCATGGGAGGATATGTGTTGTTGTTAGCCCACATTATTCAATATAAAATGTTAGGGTCAGTTCATTTCATAATGATAATAGAGTGCACCTACACTGACAAAGTTACCACAGTAACAACAGATATCAGTTGAGTGGTGAGAAATAAAGATGGAGATGTAAGGAGAGAGTGAGGAAAAGACATTGTAAAAGTTACACTGAGTGCCCAGCGAAAATTAAAAGTCATAAAATATTCAACAGTTTAAGACCGCAGGCAGTTTTTAATACACAGAATTAGACACCTACACCCTGAAAAGAGAGTGAAAAAGAAGAGAGAGAGAGATGATGATTGAAAGGCAGAGGGGGAAGGGTTGAATAGAGTGTGCTGCAGTGAGCTAGTCCCTCAGGAGCACATTAAGTGAACAGTTCTTTAGTGTGTAGGTGTGTAATGTCCCTTTGTAAAACCTGCCCTTGCTTCTATAGCAACACGCCTCGGTGGCTCGATGCGCCAATGTGTAAACTCAGCTCTGCATGCTTTCTGATGGCCACCATCCTCAAGTGTTCCCACTCCCCTTCACTTAACAGAAATAATAACACTCTACTCCATTGTGCTTGAGCTACTGTTTCTGCTCCGTTGTCATTTCATTATGACACTGAAATTGCTTGCGCTAGAGCTAATTTGTACGCTATGTTTTTCCCAAACTCACTTCCACCTCTGCATTTACAGCTGTAGTCGGGTTTTTTTAAACAAGAACAATAGCCAGAAAAACTCTTCAGTATTATGATAAATGTTCTCCTCTTAGGTAGCAGTAGACTGATTTAAAGGGCTGTTAAGTAATCTATGACCTCTATCGACCTCTATTGGCAACCAGTGGAAATTGCAACAACATTAATAAAACCCCAACTCCCACCCCGCCCCCACCCCAACTGCCTCAGCTCCCCTGATCCAAGGTGGTCTGTAACTGAAACAAACAATGAAGTCATGTATTCACAAGTGAGATGAATAAGGTAGCTAATTAGACCAGAGATCCAACAGAAATTGCGCACAAAAAAGTAATACATCACAATGCGAAATACAAAACACTGCAACAGTAAAACTGCTGTGACATTTGCTTTTTTTCGCTCGAGCACAAGGGTTTCCAGCCTTTGCAGCTGCAATGTTTTGAAAAACTGTTTATTTGCTTGTAGCACCGTCCTCCATCAATTAGCAATTGAAAATGAGAATATAGGTAGGAGTTAAAACAGGAGTACCTTTTCCAAGAGAGGGTATGAATTGAAAGTGAGGTTTGAAAGCCAGAGATCACACAAAGGGAAATGAACATCAAAAACCATATAAGACCGCCTGGGGGTATATTTTCGCCCATATTACGCATATTGTGGGAATAAGACTGCACTTATTGCACTTTTAAAATGTGTTGTACTTCTGTGTCTCTTATGGAAAGAGATCCCCTGCTGAATCAGGCTCAGTTGGACTGCATTGTGACTGGCCAAACATCAGCTCACTATGTGCAATAAAAGACTCCCAGAGCGGAGGATATGTCAGAGGACTGTCAGATGAGTTTCCTGAAATTCACTCATTAGACAGCTTGCATGTTTAGCTGCTGCATGTTTGGTCCCATCGCCACATGGTCACTACTACGCCGTGCAAGTAGAGTATTGGTGGAACGTGGAAAACACATTTTCTGTCTCTGGCAGATGGGCAGACTGTACACAAAAACTCTCTCTCCTTCACACACACACACACACACGCACGCACGCACGCATGCACTCATGCACGCATGCACGCACACAAACACACAAACACACACACTCATTGAGTTTTTTTTTGCTGCTGTGCATATTTGAAATTTCTGAGCTTCAGGCAAGGAGCATGCGGGGGGAGAGCTGAGTTGAGTGGATGTGACTTTTTGCAGCAAAGCTCCTGATAAAGCCACTAAAATACTTCCTAAGCTTCACGTTTAACCCAAAACATGTCAGCTGGGACTCATTTATAAGCCTTGGTAGCTGACAAACTACTACGAGGCTCAATATAACTCTCACTTTTTAATACCCAAATTGGTTCAAGACAAACAAAGTTAGCTGATTCAGTAAACAACTGTGAAGGGACTCACAAGGACGGTGTCCCATTTGGGCACTCAACACCTGTTTTTCCTCCCAAAGTGAAATGATTCTTCCACTAACACATTGTCTCTCAAAATTAAGCAAATCCCTCAAAAAGAATAGACTAAGTTTTACTTTGAATCCCTGCTTCCAGGGAAAATAAACTGGTCCGTAGCATCTGTTACCAGCCTACACGCCAGAATTGCATCACCAGTGTCCATATGGTCACTGCCACCAAGAGTCAGTCCCTTCATAACTTAGTTTTCTTAATTAAAATAAATATTTTTGTGTCTCGTGCTGTAATTGTAAGTAAATTGGATAAACATTGGTGGTGAGAGAGATGATGAGACAGGACAAGCGAAGAGGCAAAAAGATAATGCTGGTAATGAAGGAAAAGTGTAAAAAGCTGAGAGAGCACTTATTGAGTGAAGTATGTGTGAAAATTGAGTCTGAAAGCTCTGTCTGTGGCTGGCAGATGTGTTGAAAGGGAGCTTGTTCGCCATACTAATAGACTGGTCTGGTTTTTTTTTTTTTTGGAAGGTGAAAAACGAAGCGGGACCATGTCACAGCCTAAACATAGAAAATGAAGCTATTGTACCATCATGTGATAGTTCTGTCTTTCTGTGCAGCTGCAGTATGATTATTTGATGATATGATGCTCTGTAGTAAGTACAGTATAATCACAAAACACACTGACATGAACCCATACATGCATTCATTGGTGCTGTACATGCAGCACATCCACACACACCCACCCACACACACAGCAGAACATGTATCTATTTACCAGTTCTTTGGGCAGCACAAAGAGGTTAGATTAATTTTCATTGCTTCCAGGGTTAAGTGCTTCTCTTTTCATCCTCTTCTGCAGTAGCTTATGACAGCTGTGCCAGCCCAGGAAAGACATCTCCATTTCCCCTGCTAATATTGGACAGTTTTATCTTATTTTGTACATTAAGCCAGAGCATAGTAGAAAGGAGGGGAAAAAAGTGAGACACACTGACACCTCCCACACACATATATTATGAATGTGATTAGACACCTTCCTCCCGACAGGTGACAGTACAATAAAAGGCTCCAGATCAGGATATTCCATGTATAAAGATTTCTGCCGCTTTCATTATTATTAATTGCTCTTGGGGAATTTCTGTGCATGTTGGTTCCCTGTCAATTAAGTGCACAACAATGGAGACAAGCTCACCTCCATTGGCCCTCTCCTGCAAGCACAACTGTTCTCTCTCCCTCTCTCTCTCTCTCTCTCTCTTTTTTTCCCAGGAATCAATTCTCAATGGTAGACTCCAGTAAGCTCATTAGGCTCTCACTAGGCACCGACTCCATTACGGCTGCATAATTACCACAGTTCTGCCTTCATCCCCCTTCATTCTGGGCCTGACAGTGATTATTGTTATGATACTTCACTTGGGAACTGAGAGCTGAAAACATTCCTTACATTGTACCATATCATATCAACATGCTGCATGCTTGTGTATTTGGATTAGCCACTTATAATAGATATTTTACAAAATCTAGACCCTTTCAAAATCTTGTAAGCAGCAGGTAGTTATGTTTGAATATAGTGGTTTTATTACTTTCCTCTGTGTAGATCATGTTCTTGTTTTCATTCAGTGCATGTGCCTGATGTGCCTGTCTAATGTTCATCAGGCTTTTCTATGACACATAAACTACAATGGATATTTATTTGATTTACATATGTTCCCCTGCTCTTGCATATGCAATTGTGCGTGGTTGTATGCTCACATGAAAGTGTGCATTTGTTTCCATTTCTACAATACGTGTGTGTTGAGTGCAAATTATGCTTGTGTGAATAATGGAATATGCACAGATGGGATTCGGGTGGCTAGAGCAGGGAAGGTTGCAGTGGGAGTAGCAGGCATGTCTTTCCTCTCACAGGCTGTGCACAGGAAGTGTAACATGACATGAAGATAATTAAAAAAGCAGATCCATATATATTAAAAACAGCAAAGCCCACCGTAGGGGGACTGGGCCAGGGATCATTAGGATTCTCTCCATAATGTAAACCTAAACTGGGCCTTAGCTAACCACCCTGAGGGCAGAACAAGCCTCTCTGAGAGCTGATATTTCATTACTCCAGTCAGGAAGGACTCAGTACTACCCCCACACACCCCTCACCACCACCCTGCCCCACCTCCCTGGCTTGATCAGTACCTGCCTCTTGGAGTGCTGGAGACTCCCTGTGGGAAAATAGTCTATACTGTGCAGCAACACATTGGACTCTGGACTGGAAAATGACATTTTCAATCCAACCCACACGTGTAAGAATGACTCAACAAGCACTTAGCACTTGGGTCCTGTGCCGTTCTTAACATGTTATGTTAAATGTTACTGCTTGCCAGAAAAAAAAAATATCAATAAAAAATAATCCAATCCAGGCCAGCTGCTATGAATATCAGCACACTAATGTGCTACCAGGTAGATTTTAGTACTTTTAGCACTGAACTCGCACGAGAGAGTGAGACATGTGAGCTGTGAAAAAGGTGAAAAAACTGACATAGTGTGTAAGCAAAGCGAGATTGTAAACACTGAGATGTCAATACATCTGTCTTACACATGTGCTGCTGTGAGCTAAACTACCATCACACTCACATGACTTTGGCAATTGTGTGCCATTATCCTTTTAATAGGTTGCTTCCTACTGTATGCATCTTTGCTCCTCTCTTCTTGAAGTGGACTGTTTGCATGGCAGCTCCCAGCCAACCCGAGAGCACAGGAATTGGCCATGATAACAGCTGTAACAACACCAGTATATGATTTAATAGGATCCCAGTTGTTCGGGGGTGAATATATTTCTTGAGGGGATGATTAAATGAGAACATTGCAGAGGAGGTGATAGATGAAAAGAAAGAGATAGAAATGTGAAGGAGTGGGAAGGCAGCAGATAGTGAGGGAGAGAATAAGGCAGAAAGAAGTGAAAATTAGCAGGTGGGAGTAGGAGAGCTGAAATAAGAGAGTGAGGCGGGCTGAAAGTAATAGACAGCTCATGGAGCAGAGGAAGGAAAGGAGGCGAAGAGTCTGATTGCTGGGCAGAGAATGTACAAGTATATTAGCTGTTTCATTACACAGTGAAAGAGAGCCTGGATCTTTCCACACAGAGAGGTGTAAGTATCTTCCATTAGTGTGCCCCCGCTCCCAAAATACCACCAAAAAACAGAGTTCTCCATTTAGCCCTAATTTCCCCTCCCATTCACTGTAAAAGCAGGGTCACATGCAGCACAGCAGTAAGTCCTGTCTTGTGAGTGTGTGGTCAGTTCACATCAGTCTATTTTGAGGAAAAGATGACATGCAAGCAATATTCTCAGTATCATAAATGAGATTATAAAAGGATATACGTATCTTTGATTGGCTCAATTTAATTTAAGTGTTCCTTGCATGTTAGTAAACAGGACAGAGATGATGCAGTGGCAGAGAGAGAGAAGGTGTGACTTTTTTGCTTGTGTGTGTGTTTCTATTTTACTGTATCTGTGAAAGAGAGCAAAGAGAGGGAGAGCTTCAGGTGACTTCATCAGTCAGCGAGACGGGTGGGTTCCGTCAGTGTGACGGCCTCGTCAGCGGCCCATATTAAACACATTAAACACTGGGCCGAGCTCCTCATTAATCAGCCCAGAGGGATGACAGCTAGCTCTGCTATCGGCCCCATACATCCACGCATGCCCAGGGCTGTCTGGGCTTCAGGTAATATACCTCTTCCGCAGATAACACCATGATAGATCGACTGCAGCCTCTCTGATTGGGGTTCGCTAGTGTAATACCACCTTGTCTGGCTTTATCAGAGGAGCCCATTGAGCAGTCAAGGCAGATCAGCTTTTCAAGAGCTTCATGATTCAACATATTTTTGACTGGAAGGGGGTGTCTTGGTGTTCATGCCAGCTGATTTAGTGTCAGACCTATAAGGCGAGACAGGTATTTTAAAGGTACCATCCAATCATAATTGTCATGTCTACCCCTTCTTGGAGAGAATAATGACACCCTGGATGCAACCTGTCACATTAATTTTAACATTGTTATTAACCCTTCAACAAGCCTCTACCAGCTCAAGAAGTGTGATTGAATAATTCTCAGTTTCCTGCAGCTCATGTGATTGGAGGTATTTTTATTTTCACTTTGATATCCATGCTGTGCACATAAAAACTGTTTTATTTAAAGACACCAGAAATCATTTGGTGTCTGTTTAGTCACAGATTGCAATAAAGGGAGAAGAAAATGTTGAAGTAAATGTGAACTTTTGAGCAGCTCCACTATCAGGCTTCTCCATTCTGAATTTAATTGATTTCTAATTACGCCGCCTACCTGAATGGTGGCTTTTAATCATCCTTGGTCAGTAATATGAGTCTCGTTCCTCTTATATACCACACACTAAGTTGATCAGCCACAAAAAAGCTGGCACCTCATCCATAACCAACTGTTCTGTTTTTTGTTGTACCTCACAGAAAGCCCCCACCCCCATTCCCTAGGAAAGACGTCTGGGGGTGATAGCGAGCAATGTGCAAATTACACCAATAATTGCTGTAGTTAGTGGTTCAGTTTGATTAATGTGGCTTTGTTAAGGGTTCTTTAAGAAAGGAGAATGTGTAACAGAGATGTGCAGTTAAGTCAATTGGGAGAGAGAGCGTTGTCCATGTCCAGGGATAGGTGGGAGTTTGCTCTGCACCACTAGGTGTCTCTCTTCAGATAGGCTAGAGTCTGGGCTTGGAGCTGACAGAGGGGCTGAGAGAGGTCAGACCCAGAGAAGAGGGTGGAAAGGGAACAGGGAGGAGAGGAAAAGAAAGAGACTAAGGCAAGTCCACTTCTCTTTGTGCCCTTGTTTGTACACAGACATGACTGTTTTCTCTGATGTCTGGAGAGCCATAAAGGCTTAGTGCCTAGCTTTCAAACTGTACTTTTCAGAACAATCCTCAACTTGCATTCTTTTTGCCTTCACTCATTTGTGATGTAAAATGCAGAAAATGCAAACTGTTGCCTGTAAATTCTGCAGAGATAAAATGTTCTTAAAATCCTGAAGCTGGCGAATAAAATGTCTCTTTTTCATGTATTCATTTACCCAACAAATACTTTGTATTTGTCTATATCTTTCTTTTTCACCTCCCCAGACCTTTCATTCTGCCAAATGCACATTCCCTTTCTCTTCCTTTCTGGTTTTGTTGAGATATGCTGCTCTGCATCTCCATTCCTTTGTCCTTCCCCCTCTTCAACAGGAACTCACACATTCCCTCTGTGCTCTTTACTGTCTGCTCTTCTATTCCCTTGAATCAACTGCAATCCTGCTCTATCATTTTGTATTGCTGGGTCAGGAGTGCAGCAGAATATTCGCCCACGGGCAGCTTATCTCGACGCAATTGGACTACACTCTAGAAAATCCCACAAAAACTGCATAAAATATTGGAGTGGTGAAATAGTTGCAGGATGAATAGGGAGTGAATACTACAGCATACAAATATCCATAGGCTTTCTATTACTATTGCCACATTTGCAATACTCGTATATCTGTGAAAAAATAAAGACAAACACCATTCTATTCCCAAACGTCTGTCTTTCCGTTTGATGGTGTGCAGGCCGATCAACAGTGATTCTCCAGAGCGTATGAGGATGTGGCTGGGCAGCGGGCATCATGGTGCCACAGCCTGCCTGTGCTGCTGCTGCTGTGCTGTGGAACAGACATGGAGCTAGTGTAATTACTTCCATTATCACCGCCACACAACACAGAGCGCCAGAGACGAGGAAGACAAGAATTGAGGGGGCTCACAATGTGACACACAAAAATCTAACTTTAACTCGTGCACATCAGCAAATTGAGAGAGTGAGGACTCAGAGTAGGCTAGTGAGAGGGAAGAGGATGAGAAGGAAGGTGGCAGCAAAGAAGAAAAGCAGTTTTAGTTGACAAAACTATCCCTGTGCTGTAGTTTTGTGTGTGTCTCTGTGCACCGCTTGAGTGTTAGCAGCATTTTCTTTGTGTTTTTCATGTTCGCAAAGAGACAGGAGCTGTGCAATCAGTTTCTCAAACCCAGCTTGTAATCAGCAGCCATGTCAGTAAACACTGTTAATAGGGGTGGACACTCTCTCCGTTCTCACCCAAGACCCCTGCAGTAGCTAATTGGGATAAATGCAACTCCACGCTTCATTTACCCTCACCCTCTCTATTCCTTTCTGTCTTTTCCCCCCTCCTGTTTTATTTAGACTTCCTTTGCTTCTACTTTAACCTTCTCTTTCTCCCCCCTCTCTGTCTTCTGTTGCTCTCTTTGCTTGTTCCGCTCTGTTCTTGTTAATATCTTCTCGCCTCATTGATAGCGCAGATGTTTTTTATAATCAAAACATAAGAAACGCCCGAGTGGACACAACATTTTCCCTTCTGTAGGTGATTGAAATAAGCTGGCTTCTGTGTTTAACATGGGCGCAAGACAAAAAAAATGTATTGCGTAATGAATCAGAAATGGAATACTGTGGACAACTAATAAAAATCAATTGTTCCCATTTTCTATGATTAGTGCAAGCTACCTTGCAACAAAGACACCCTATAATGAAAGTTTCCATATATAAGCATACTTCATGTACCTCGGAGTGAAGAAATAACTAGTTAATTTGATATTATTCATTATGATTTATTATTGTTTTGCAACTTTCTGTTCATGCTCTGCGTATATATGATGGTGTAATGTATTCATGGGTCTTGCTGCACCATCATTGCTTTTGTGATGTAATCTCTTTTCCCCTGGCTTGGACCCCACCTGTGGGAGAAGGAGAGAGAGCTGTAAGTGCTTGTGTGATGTAAAATGCCTAATTTAGGGGGTGATTGATGGTTTAATATTGCAGCCTGCAACCTTGCTGCCCCCACCTACAGAATGAAGCTGCAGGCAGGCGGGAAAGCGTAGCACTGTGTGTGTATAATGTCACTTTCTATTCTCACATTCAAACCCAGCTGGTGGAATTAAACCAATTCTGAGTCTGTTTGTTTTTGTGTGTGTGTGTGTGTTTAGATGTAATTGTGAGTGTGTGCATGTGCATGCACTGTGGGCGTGCTAAAGCATTTCTTCTACCGTGTCACAGCTAAAATCCACTTACATATATTGACTGTGGTCTAGAGTCAGTGGTCAGTTATTGCAGCCATTTCTATTTTCCTAATTTTAACCAATCGTCCCTCATCTTGCCTGTCTCCTGTGTTTTCCCCGAGACAGAGTGTGAGTTCTCAGTGTCACACATTACCGTTCCCCTGTCATGAATACTCTCAACCCTCTTTCCTTTACTGTTTTCCTGCCCCTGTTCCTTTCCTTTTCACTAATGTGCATGCTTCCCTCTCTGTGTTCAATGCTCTGTGTGTCATGTTGCAATCCTAAAGATTTTCATGCAAATTAGTGATGCACTGATCTAATTGGTATCAACCCTAAATGCTTCTAACCATAAAGGAAGGAGTCTCTGCATGTCTGTCTGTAGGATTTTCTCGACAACCATTCATCTGATCGATTCACACTCAAGACCCAAGAGAATGCGCTGTCAAATTTGGGGCAATTTGGCCAGATGGTGGCGCTGTAACAACAAACTTTATATTTTGGCTTGTAACATTTGAACCGTAAGTCTCAGAAACACTACTCTTTTTTTTACTAGATTCTGTGGGTCCAGATGAAACTATCCATATGAGCCACACCCATTTGCATCTTGATCGTTTTCCCGCCATTTTGAATTTTGTACAAATTTGTTTTTCACTACTACTCCCACACATTTTCATCAATTGTCACAAAATTTGGTACAGCACATCTCTGAACCAATGTCAAAGATACTTTTTGGGATTTTTGATATTCCATAGGTAACAGTTTTGCTGTAGCTGGCCCTCAAAGTTTGCTCAAATGCACATTTGATGGTGCAAGGTCGACGTATAGATATGATGTCTGAGTGACCATGACAGATTTGGTGCCATTTGGCCAATAGGTGGCGCTGTTACAGCATCATATATGGAAGGAATACTATAAAGCAGTGGTCTCCAACCCTGCTCCTGGAGAGCTACTGCCCTGCATGTTTTAGGTATCTCCTCACTCTAACACACCTGATTCTAATAATCAACTCGTTATCAAGCCCTTTGACGAGCCTCAGCTGCTTGATAACGAGTTAGAGTGAGGAGATACCTAAAACATGCAGGGCAGTAGCTCTCCAGGAGCAGGGTTGGAGACCACTGCTATAAAGGAACTACAGAGGAAGGAATATTGGTCTGTCTGTATGTGTGTGTGACTGTCCTTTGCATATCTCAAGAGCTATTCATCCGATTGACTTCACACATGGTGGGTGTATTGCTGAGGACCCAAGGAAGTTTAGTGTCAAGTGTGAAGTCGATTGGCTGAGCAGTTCTTGAGAACACTGCAGGAAGCACAATTGTACACATTCTGAAAGGCCACATGCTCCAAACAGGGACACCCCCTAATGATGCTACAAGCAGCAATATCGGGAGCCAAGCAATCCGCTTGTTCTGAATGGGCACACGTTCCAAACTGCCACACCGAGAACGTGCACCACGCTAATTAAAAAAAAAAAAAAAGATGAGTTTGTCCTCTCCAGTCATAGATAGATAGATAGATAGATAGATAGATAGATACTTTATTGTCTGCATGGGGAAATAAGTCTTGGACTCTACAAAGCTAGATCGATCAACAAATATGGGCACAGCACCAGCACACATAAGACACTGAGTATACAAATGTACAAGACAAAACAATATAGTAAAAATAGTGTAGGGTACAGTACAGAAAAAAACACACCAAGCCATCAGGCAATTAAGGTTTGTAAAAGGCCTACAGTACAGCCAATACTGAAACACCCAAACAGCAACCCTCCTACACCTCCACCTTCCATGAGGGTTATCAGATAAAACCTGTCTTTCATCATCAATTTAGACATCAGACATGTGGGCCATGAAACAGAAACATCATTACGACAAAAAACATTGAACCGTTACCCACCCTTACCGTAACCTCTACTTATTTTAGGCTATTATTTAATGTTCCAACTGATAAAGGAACAAAGGACTTTTTGAGACGATTCAGCTTACACCTCTGAGCTCTGTCATCTGCCTGATGGTAACAGCTCATACTCAGATTACAGGAAATAGGATGGATCACAGAGGATACTCTTTACCTGTCTGAGCACAAACTGGTCAAAGGAAAACTGGAGAAGTGGAGAAGTGTAACCTACTAAAATTGGCATACCATATTTTTTCTTCAAGCTTTTTGATAAAGACTAAACGCCCTCATAAGAAAGGTTCACAATTTTTCAAGTGTGTCTTAAAACAACAGTCTTGTGCCCAAATAAACATTGAAAGAGGTTTTCCTCACTTTAATCATTCCCAGATCCCCTTCAAATGCACTAACAAAGTAAGAGATGGGGGCCAAAATCCACAGTGTCACCACACAGTCGTTTTGGGAAAAAATGTACATAAAAGTTTATTTGAAGTTTATATGAGGCTCCAGCAGTCTGAGTTAGTCATATCAGGTGGATTTCTGCCAAATTTACTGTCTTTTTAGCATCTCATTTCCTCTTTGTGTTTCCCTGTTAAGCTGCAGTGAAAGTATAGTAACAAAAAGAGGGACATTGGCACTAAAAAGTCTCTAATATTGAAGGATATCTACATGATTTGACTAATTAGGACAATTTGGAAGCTTCATATTTGCTTCAGATAAACTTTCAAATACATTTTTGCACAGAAGGAGGCTTGTGGATTTTGGCCCCCATCACTTAGGATGAATTAGTGTAATGTGGGGCACTGCCAAATGTGGGACACCTAAGCTCGATTGCATCTATCTCTTTTTCTACCAAATGCTAATGATTAGGACTGCTGTCAAATTAAACCTGGGGTGTCATGTAATTGAAATCACATGACACCATACATGTGATGCAATAAAATGGAGCAATCCTCCAACAGGAAGTACTTGCTATGATGTCCAGTCAAAGGTCGTTAACAAATGCAAAGGATATACATTTGTCATAACAGAAACAATGCTGCCTTTTGTTATCAGATTTGTGCTTATGATATACATGCTTCAAAATAGGCTATAATATGATGAAAACAGCTTTCATTTTTCTGATGTGGACCAGTCATATATTGTTAAATGGGTGAAATAGACATTTAAGTATATTAAATGTGAAATACCAATAGTTATTTAGGGGTCTTAGTCTTGTAAGAATCTGTGATCTGCCTAAAATATATAAACATATATTATATATATTATATTATATATAATATATTTTTATATATTTTAGCCAGATCACAGATTATATTATTACTAATATTAGTACTTAAAGTAATACATTACTATACTATCTGTAACAATCCAACAATGTAGTTACTGCAATGACCAAATGTTGGCATGCAATTTTGCCTTGAGTGTTACTGACCGAACAGGTTTATATTGTATAAATTAAGGTGATTTAGACCTTTCAGCCTCCCAATGAGTGTCCTGAATTTCAGCCTGAACCATCCAACATCAGGCAATGCACATAATCTGGGAAAATTTGGCACAAGGAGCACTTTTACATTTGTCATTTCTATTAAGTGTGATATTCACATTTTCTTTTCTTTTATGATTAGAAAACCACTTGGAGATTTCAGAATGGTATTGTGTGTGGATATACAGTAATGGTTTCATATTCAAATATATTGCTGAAGTGCCAATTGCAGAAATTACTTTACTGTAATGCACGACATTCTAAGTGCATTATGGCAGGATTTCTTAATGGCCAGTATGAACAGGAGAAATTATTGTAGCAAGAAAAACCTGTTTCAGTGTTCATTTGGTGTAATGACAGATTTAAAAATTGTGAATTCGTCCTTTGAATCATTTATTCAGTGCAATGTAGTGTGTATTAATTGACACATTTCTTTGTTAGATAGTATACACTTTTCACACACATTTCCTTGTCGCTGGAGTATTAACTCCATTTTCCACCAAGATTTTGGTGACATGTGATTCAGCGGCACTCAAGGTTATAATGGCTGCTACTGTAGCTAGTTGTCACTCAGCCAGTGGTCAAACATGAAGGGTGAACTTTGCCTTCTATGGTTTAAAAATGGTCAAGCATAAAAAAGCCAGAAGTGTCATGTTGCTGTAAAACTGTAAATGGACAAGACGCTGGAAAAGAAACTCTTAAATGAACCATGAAGCCAATTATACTCACTATATCACAACAACAGAATGTTACCAATGTAAAGCTTGTTTGTCAGTGCTCCTAATGATATCACCAGCGCTGGTTAACAAGCAAACAAGATAACCGATACAGCAATAAATGCAGTTGGACATTAAATATGAATTCATCTCCATGAAAGAAAAAAGACGGTGTCAAATAATGTGAGTCAGATATAACATCCCCTTTTGTCTCTCTGTCCCTTTGGTCGCTTTGTTTCTTCTCTGATGGTTAAATGTCTCTCTGGGGCTGTTGTGTGTATTCATCTCTTTAATAGGAATGCAACAATGAAATCATGTAATGTGCTGCAGGTTGTTTGCCTGGACGCTGAAGCTGTAGTGTTACAGTGAGATGTCAGCAGGGACAGATCCTGATTTAATTCATACAGTTTTTAATTTATTGGTTGTTCAGTCACCTGTTGATGAGGTGTTATTTTCTGGATGAGCCTATGCTGAAGGTCTGGTGCCTGTCAGATTTGTTTTTCTCTGTGCTGTATAATGACGAACACTGTAGACTTTGTAGGATGTTTTATATGTCATGCATTTAAATAAGAATATGTAAGTCAAGTATTTGATACATGTATTATTACTAAAAAATTTTTTAGATCTGTGAATGTTTAGTGAACTGAAACTCGGTTCCAAATTAGAACCGCATCGCATTTTGCTCCCATTGCTGCTTCAGCATTCTGAATGTTCAGAATAAAAATATTTTTTGTTACCTAAAAATTGATTCCTCCTTTTTTCACCTTTATGGAATCGAAATGAGGAATAAACAAGAACCGAAACCGATAAGCAGAATCGATAAAATTCAAACGATACCCAACCCTAATTATAAGTCTGTCATTGCAATTGAACGAAACTTAACATTTTTTATTGTTGTTAATTAAGTTTAGATTAGTTATTAATTATTTTATACTTTATTTCTGTCAATGATCTGTCTGACTTTATCTGATTCACTATGGTGTTAAATTAGCTCTTAGTTTCACAGTTAATATAACTGGCTCCTCTAAAACAACAGCTGGCACCTGTGGTTAAAATGGACTAAAACCACTGCATAAGATGAATAAAGGATCAGCATTTGTGAAAGTTCATTTCAGCCAATAGGGGTCAATTAAAATATGCCTGGAGTGTCATGATGCCAATCACAAAGTACATCTGTTTTTTGAATATGAGGATGGCGAGCAGCATTGGCCCCTTGATGTAAGTGTGTAAATGAAGGTTGAACATACAAACATAAACCAAATAGGGCAAACTTTGTAATGATGTGTCAAGAAAGTTTTATCTTTGGTTTTATTTTTCGCCACCAAAAATAAAAATGAAGTTGTTAAAGTGAAGAAGAATCAATGATTGTTTTGATCATTTTGATCTAAGATTGTGGATGTAATCACTCATTTTGCCTCATCGCTTTGTGTCTTGTGGAGGCCCATTGCTCTTCTTCTGTCTTGGTTTATATCCAAATAAGGTAGAAGCTCAGAGTCTTAGGTGTGAGGGACCCTAAGGTGTCAAGAAATAATTTCCCACCTAAGGCCTAAGATTTTGGGGTTGTATGACCAGTGTGCATATGTTCTGCTCTGTCGTCATCTTCTATTTGGTAAAATCATATATGCTGATTTGTTTGACCACAGATGATTTATTTGATCTCTTAGAAACTACAGTATAATAGTTTAGGCATACTCTTTGCTTGTTGAGATGAGCTGATGTCACTCTGTATGTATGCTATCTCCTTATAATACAATAATAATTGTTTAATCTTCAACCTAGCAGTGTTTTGTGTATTATTTCATATTTGTGTTTAGTGTTGTGACAGTTTCCATGACAAAGTGCTGCTTGGCACAGAGTTATGCAACTTCCAGAAAAAAAAGTGGTGGGTTGCTTATTTACTAAACTAGTGCAGTGCCCATTCAAAACATGCCTGTTGAGAATGGGCCGATTGCTTGGCTTCCAGCCGCTACTTCAAAGCATAGAAAAATGAATACTGTTAATGCGAGGTGTGAATGAGTATACAACATGAAAGAAACTAACATTCAATTATACACAGATGTTATAAATAACTACTAAATAACTTTAAGCACTCTAAAATTTTAAATCTTTAAAAAAAATCTTTTCTCATTTAAAGTAAAATAAGGGTTGCATTTTAAAATAAAATAATGTACATCCTGAAATAAAGTGGATCGATCATATTTGGCTCTTAGATCTATTTTCTCTGCTTTTAGTTTGGATTTTACTGGGTATATTTGATCCAAAGATTTGTGCTTTGTCTGTAGTGGCGCCTCACAATTTCCACAGTCTTGGAGCATATGAAAGAAAACTGGTTTTGAAGTCCTCCATT
The DNA here is from genome assembly GCF_963691925.1 of Scomber scombrus. Classification (NCBI taxonomy): domain Eukaryota; kingdom Metazoa; phylum Chordata; class Actinopteri; order Scombriformes; family Scombridae; genus Scomber; species Scomber scombrus. Next base: position 11,858,214 of record NC_084987.1, read on the forward strand.
ATCCGCATATACATTCAGTCATGCGGCTGTACAGCACATGAGGAGGAACCTGTCCTACTCACTGGTACAGATCTTGCAGACCTATCACAATGTCCCCCTGGCCATAGCCCTCAGCCACTGTCAGAATGGACATCAGGACCTGATCCAGCTTCTTCCCCACACTGTTCATCCACTTAGCAGTACCACCTGCAAAGGACACGCATGTTTAATCTATGAGTAAAGGTGCAGCTTTTCACATATGAAATGTAACCAATATCATTTGCATTAATGTGTTCACTTACTCAAATCTTATTGCCTTCTTTGTTAAGTCCATCTTCAAGATGGTGCCGAAAGTTGAGATTATCTTCGCCCTCAGCTCCTCTGGCATAGGTGACCACCAACCAGCTGCTGCTGGGTATACGCTGCATCTTCAGCAGCGTGGGAGGAGGGGGCATCTGCACTCCAGGGACCTCAAATCTCTTGCAGGTGTGAAGGTAATGAGTGCCCCCTTCATCCTCTCTGCTGTGTGCTGCTTGGTGAGGAAGGAGCAAAGGTGACTGGTGCTGTTGCCTAGTATGCGCCCCCTTCATCTGAGCCAGTACCTTCTTCACAAAAACTGTTACACAGTTAAACCATGCACGCTTATCTCATGTAGCTAATCTGAGATGTAGTACATTCCTTTGAACATCACTGCCATACTGGGGTGATCAGAGGCCCGTGTAGTTCATTGTGTTTACATGTACGCCAGCACGGCAGGGGAAAGCTGTTGGTGGTCCAAGTCCAGCCGCTTTCTCACACACTCTGACCAGCCGGCCATCTTCTTTCTACAGTACCTGCAGTGCATTTTTAAGCTTTGTGTTATTTAGGTTTTTTTTATCTTATTCATTAGAACCTGCACTCCAGGTACTCTGTGGCCATGTAGTGCCAGCCATCAAGGTCTTGACTTCATGCACAGTCTTGTGGATCCCGCAGCCAGTCAGCTTGGGCACACAGTCTGGAAATTTGATGGTGATACATGCAGTATGGGGCCCAGAGGAAGATGGGCCACAGGTAGAAGAAGTCAGAGGCTGAGGGACACTGGCTGCACACCAACACTACATCAATTGGCTGTAGTACTATAGCTGGAGCTGCTGAGACAGGACTGCCCTCCCTGTCTGGTCCATCACAAACGGCCTTGCTGACCCACTCATGCTGCTCCGGATGCAGGCTGCTCTTCCATGCCTCAGGCAGGAAGACCTGAAACAACACTGAGTTCACTGAGCTGCATGTTTGATGTTCACAGCAACAGCTACACAAACCTGAGCTAGAGGAGCAACCAACCTGACAGGAGCAGGTGGGGGAGGTGAAGTTCTTCCTGCCAGGAGCAGGTGGTGGTGGAGAAGATCCTGTGAACAACAGAAAAAGACTAATAAATGAAAGTAATAAAAAAGGAAGATAATAAAACTGTTTACTGTACAAGCCACAGATGACACAGCTCACCTGCTGTACCACCTAATACCTCCCACTGCACTGTCTACATTAAAGTAAAAGACACTGCTGGTGCTTCCTTTATGCACAGCTGTATGAAACACAGACTCACCTCAGCTGAAGCAGCCATCTCCTGCTCAGCAGCAACAGCTTCCACCATCAGCTGATGCTGGTGATGACTGGATGCAGATTTGGCCCTTCTTTTCCTTGTAATGACTGTGGATGTTGAGGAGGTGATGAGACTGTCCTCTGGGAGGTTTAGGGTGCAGCTGTTGCAAGGACAGCTAGAGGGTGATGGTTCATGCAGAAGGACAGAGGCCAGAGGAGGAGAATGGAGTTGTATTAGTGGCGGTGACAACTAAGGAGGCGGTGGCTGTTGAAGCAGCAGAGGTCAACAGACTGCTGCTACTGTTTCTTGCTGTTTTTAAAGCAAAATTGGACTGGCACCTGAAATCTCGCCCTCTGCTTCTGTGTTTGTCCACTGCTTGTCTGCTATGGTGACAGCCATAGCAGGAAAGAGGCAGGCATACTCCACAAGCCTTTCCTTGTTGCATATGAAGGGGGTGCTGCTGGTGCTCCCCTGCTAATGATCCCTTTTACGGTCAGCCAGCAGGCCTATCGCATGGTTGACGTCATGGGTCAGTAGCCACTGGAAGGTCTGGTCCTGGTACTGACCAAAATTAAACCTCAGTCCTGCTGGGTATGTGCTGCTGGTCAGACAGATTCCCCCTCCAGGGCTGTGACCTGCACCCACGCATAGGCCTCTGCCCTGTGCTGACACAAGGGTAAGGGGCTTGCTGGCATCCTGCTACTTCTGCTGGGTCACCCGAACAGCTTGTCTGTGGTGGTGCTTCATAATCACCACTATGTCAGTCATAGAGACAAACTGGTTTTGAACTGCCCGTGGAAGTATTTGCTCTGTTTTACATGCTTAACTACAGTCACTGTGTATTGGACACTGAGCACTTCCAAAACATGGGTGACCTACGCTCAACAACGTACCTGAACATTTCCTGTGTAGTCACTTGCAGCTGATCTGCTAAACGTGCTGCTAATGCTAAACTTTCTGTCCAGACATGGGGTCACAGTGTCCGTTCTTTAGTAAAAACTCTATTTTTGCTGTCTACTTTTCTCTTTTTAAAGCACTTTTCTCTGACTAGTGTCATGTCTCATATCTGGTCTCTCCCTGACATGGGTGAGTCAGTCAGCGGAGCCCTGAAGCTCTGCTATGCCCCTGCATGGAGTGGAGAGGCTCGCTGATCGCTCGCTGGTTTATTCAAAATGTACAAATATTAAATGTATCATGTCCAAATTGGACATTGCACTACCTTTGGGCCCCAGCCATACACCCACCAAGTGTGGAGACGATCGATCGGACAATTCTAAAGATACGCAAAGGCAAGGCAAGGCAAGGCAGTTTTATTTATATAGCGCATTTCATACACAGTGGCAACTCAATGTGCTTTACATAAAAGAAACATTTAACAGAAAAAATTGAAAAAACATGGAATTTGAGAAATAAAAATAAAACCCAATCATCCAACACATACATACCCCCCCCCCCCCCCCACACACACACACACGCACTAATAATAAAGACAAAGTACAGAAACATAGAAAGAGAGAGAAATAAAATACTATAATAGAGCATTAAAAATAAGATTGCAGCATAAAATAATGATTTGCTTTAAAATCATTAAAATGACATACATACATACATACATACATACATACATACATACATACATACATACATACATACATACACACACACACATTCATAGATACATAGCTTATAAAAGTAGATCACTGAACAGCAATTTTTTAATCTTTGTTTTGAAAGATACTACACTTTCTATTTTTTTTTATGGAGAGTGTTAGTTTGTTCCACTCCACAGCCCCAGCATAGATAAAAGTTTCTCCTCCTGTCTTTGTCCTATGTTTGTACATACATACATACATACATACATACATACATACATACATACATACATACATACATACATACATTCCTTTTAATAGAGAGATACTTGGCAAGCCATTAAGTAAATAAACAGATCACCACAGGCAAAGTTTGCTGAAGCTTTGCTTTGTTGACATGCCCAAAGCAGCAAGCATGAGGGTGGCAGAGGTGATGAGCTAATGGTTTGAAATGAAAATCATATAAGTATATTGTACTTTGGCAACTCTTAAAACCTTTTGCCTTCTACATTCATTGCTCTTTTTGTTATGCCAGCCTTTTAATCTCCCCACGGTTCTGTCTTTCCGCTGGCAGACCTCCGCTGTCTCATCAATCCTTGCTTCATGTGACGATGGACAGCACCAAAGGAGCAGATAGAAGATTGACAATCAGTATTAATTTCAAAAGTTAGACAAAGTGCCCTTAGATCCTTCTGGATGTGTTCATCACCACTTCAGTGCTATTCATCTGTATTCTATACAGAACTCAGTGGGGAAATTAATCATGGTAGTATGCCTCTGAGTCATCTAGCCTAGCAGAAACTATGGTGTCATTATGTTGATATTTTGTCTACTATTAGCCATAAGGAACAACTGCTCACAGTGATATGCATAATGCCAGCCAGTGTGGACAAGCGCTAAGAAATAAACGGAGTATACTTTTTTCTGACACACACACACACACACACACACACACACACACACACACACACACACACACACACACACACACACACACACACACACACACACACACACACACACACACACACACACACACACACACACACACACACACACACACACCCTGCATGTGCATATGTGTGGCCACAGCCTCAAATGGTTGTTGTGCTAATATGTTTTTAATGTCTTTGGGATGCAGTCGACATCTCTAATTTGTTTTTGTCTAAGCTGTGTGCTTATGTGGATGGGGGACATCAAAGCAGTAAAAATAGCATTTCTCATTAACCAGCCTTTCCCTCTCATTTATTTTCCTCGTGCTCACTTGCCAGTTTGTCCACGAGTGTTTTTTTAGGCACAGCTTGTGAAGTTGTGAGGAGGAGTTGCTGGAGAAAAGATAATGGGCCGATGCTTGGTGTCCGTTTACTGCTTCCTATAGTCGGTCCTCAGCAGGCTTTCATCAGGAATTCATTGTCATCTCAATGATCAACTGTAGAAAGGCTTTTGTGAAATCAAATTGCACTGTGTGAATGAAACATCCAGTTTAGTAGTTGAAACTGACAGTTTTTAGCTTGGCATGAACAGGCCCGTTACTTGGTATAGTTTTAATAGGGGGTGTTGATATAACAAGCCAGTTTCACTATGCGCTGGAGCGAGCTGCGGTTAATATGCTCCCAGCACTGGTTTTGTGGCACCTTCCCAGAGCATTGATAGGTTTTTCTTTTAAATTATATCATGTGAAAGGTTTTAATTATTAGCTGTGTGTTCATTTCAAAATAATCTACACCTTTTGAGGCAGTATTTGTATTTAAGTTGGATATTATTCCTAAACCTTTTATGTGTACTTTTTATGTTTCCAAACAATCATCACATTTCTGTTAGAATTAAAATTCTATTTAAATTCTATTTATACTTTATTTGCTGTATTTGCTATTTATTATTCCCTAGTGTGAGTTTTGCATGTGTTTTTTGTGGAAATTAGATTTGCTTGAGTAAATATTGTAATAAAAAAGGCACGAGTGTTTCCTTAGAATCACTGTTGCACAATCTATTTATCTATGTCATTTTGTGGTCGTGGGGAGGGCGTATGAGTGGAGGGGCACCTGGGGCACCAGGGGTGAACTTAGGGCACCATATATGCCTGGGCCAGCCCTGAACATGAATAAAGTTTCAGACAAAACTGAAATGGCAGCATACAGTAAGTTGTTTGATGATTGAGGTCTGATTTAACTTTTACTTTTTCAGACTCTTTTTTTCTTCTTCTTTTTTTTTTTTTTAGAAAATGACCTGTCAGGTTTTTAAAAAAAAAAAAAAAAACACCATTAGGCTAATAAGCTTTATTTAAAACAAAAATGCAATTCAGTGATTGAAACAAAACAAAAACTGACAGCACCAACATTCATTTTACCTCAGCCCTGTCTTTACAGTTTGGATTTAGTCATCACTGGAATAATTTACAATAAATTCACATAACATGTATTTCATATTTTTGATGGAGGTATGTTCAGGTTAATTTTAGTACCTGACACAACATACATTATAACAGCAAATAATTTAGTCACTTGTCTTTATCTGACACTAAGTCTTATGATGGAATCCTCAGTTTTCGATACTTCAAGCATCATGGATGTAGTAAATCTCACATGCAGTGATGAATTGATGCCTTTGCTTCAATGGAGCCTGAACCTCTGAAAAATATCAGACAACATGCTGTGTCCACATTTAGCTTCTGTGTCTCCTAAATTAGACTTTTATTCACAGTCTTTCGATTGCACCTTTTATTGTGTGTGTTTGTGTGTGTTTTGCTGTAAGCTAAAAGCACTGAATGCTCATGACTGCTTTGGTCAATTTAGGCTTTTCATGCATATACATGGCAACAAGAAAAAATGTAAAATGATACATTTATTATCAATTTTCAATTATTCGCTAATGTGTTGTTAAGGAGATTAGATCTGGGTTAACTCATTGCTATGCAGATAGGTTAACTTCCTCTCATTACCGAAATGCAGTAGCTTTTTAGTTAGCAATATGAAGAGATATTCTCAATTTTTGCTTTGTGGAAAAACTAAAGTCCACCTTTGCTAGCTGTAGTTATAATAAACACACAAGAGCTGCATTTGACTGACTGATTTAGCTCCTGATACAAAGTCTCACCTCCTTACACAAGCTATTACAGTTGTATTATTCAGTTAATTATGACAAGGTTTTATGTCACCTCCTCTGTTTATTCTCCATTAGTCTTGTCTCTGCAGCATCGTGATAAAGAGATGAATTTACTGTATTTGCCAAACCATTTAGGGGCTTAGACAAAGTCACAAAGTTTCAAATTTTCCATGCAGAATTAAATTAAATCTAATCAAATTCATGATTTGACTGTCGAGAGGAACATCAAATATTCTCTGTGCCAGTCTTTGGTTTTTGTGTGGCCAGGGTTTAATGGGGTATGTGGTGTTGCAATCACCTTCCGCCCCTTCATTCAGCTGACGTTTTTTTTGTTTGTTTCTGGTCAACCCGTCATCTGAAACAAGTTTTCATAATTTAATTGAAAGAGCTTGAACTTTTTATGTGTCGTTGCTGGAAATAGTTACACCATCCAGTCAATGCATTATTAAGATCTGATAATAAATATAGCAATTTACAATTAATAAAAACATGCAATTAATCAGTGACATTTAGTTTCAGTGACACTGTGCTGAATTAGAAACAAGAGTACTATTATATACTCATTTGTAATGGTTTAAAATCATGTGAAGCTCCAGTGATTGAAAAATGATTTATTATTCTGCTTGTGAGCGACTATCAGTATGGTCAAATGTTGTTGCTGGAAAATATTCAGTTCTGAAAGATGTGATCTTGGCTTAAATTTCTGAATTGGATTGGATTTGGTTTCCATAGTAATGGCCACAGACTAGTTTGTCCCTTGAATGGTGCCAGTGGACATGCATTTTATGACTGTGCAGCCACTCTGTACAGTTTTGCATCCTCTCTCTCTGACATCACTACACAACCATAACTGGTCCTAATTTTAATGATATAGCTAACCCTGTGGCTTTTGTGTTGTTATTATTTTATTGAGCAGGTTACAATCTATTCTGGGTTGCCTTTAAAACATCAGCATGAGATGAGGAGTCTAACACTGATGTTGAAACAGAACAGGATAATGCTAATCATCCCCAGCCATAACAGAATACATTATTCTTAGCCACTTCATGTTGCTGTGGAAACTGTTTAAGAGTCAGTAGGTCTGCCAAGGGTGTGCAGATAAACATGTCACTCTGTGTGTGTGTGTGTGTGTGTGTGTGTGTGTGTGTGTGTGTTTGTGTGTGTGTGTTTATGTGTGTGTTTGTGTGGCTTGGCGTACTACATGTTTTATCAATTGAAACGTTGAACTTGCTGGCGGCAGTGCGTGTTTGACGGGTTAATTTGAAAAACAGATGAACAGATTCCCAGAGATTCATGGAGGGTGAGAAAGAAATGAAAAAGTAACGGCGCAGGAGAAAGAAAAGGACAGAAGACGAGGGAGAGAGATGCATGAAGAGAGGTGAAAGAAGGCGGGAGGGCAAAGTCTGAATGGGCAGAAAGACAGAGTTAGACAAGAAGAGAGATGAATTGATGGGGAGGGAAAGCCTGAGCTATAAAGAGATCCTAGTGGTGACATGCATGTACAGTATATATAGATTGTTATGGGGGCGTGTATTAAAACCCTCTCTGCAAGGTACAATGAATTGGCTCTATTAATTAAAGTGTGAACCACTGTGCGGTCATGGATCCAGGACACATACACACACACAAACACACTGTGCTTCCACTCCAGGCTCATATCATTACCCATCATTACACCCCCCATTTGGCATCAGCCGGCCAGATCGATCATGGCCGATAACTCTGTCTCAATCCAGGCCGGCCTATCTATCTCTATCTCACCCCCTCTCATATCTCGCTTTCTCTGTATCTCTCTTTTTTCACACCATATCTGCTCTCTCCCTGTCTCAACCCCCTCACACAACTCTACCCTGCCTACAAATTGTATCAGTTTCAAAATTACTTAAATCGTCCACCCACCCCGTCCTTTATAGCTTTTTAGCTTTGCTCTCTCTAAAGTATCTCTTCATCTCCTGTCGACCAAATATCGTTAACACTCACTAATCTCCTGCTGAATCCTCTCTAGGTTCTGTGCCTTATTTCCCTAACTCATATCTCTACCTTTTAGCACTGTGACAAGCATATCAATCACCTTGTATTTCCATTTGTTGCTGACCTGCTTTCAGCTTCACTTTAATATGCCTCTTCTTCTTCCACTGTACCCTCCCACAGCCTTTCATCTTTCTTTCAGTCTCTGTCACCCATCTTGCTCTCACTCAGGCAGCCCAGTCACACCAGCTGTGTCTTTGCACACGACTCACCGCCGGTTCCTCTCTCCTTTGCAGTGCTCTCCTTCTCCACCGCCACCGCCGTCACCACCTCCTCCTCATCCTCCCCCTCCTCTTCTATCTCTGCATTCCCCTCTTCTCCTTCTCTGCAGAGAGAAAGTGGTGCTTACATCAAGACTTGAAGGCTCAAGGCTGGGCTCAACAGCCAGTTGGAAAAGTTGTGAGTTTCTTTAATGTGTGCGTGCATACTGTTTGTGTGCAGAAGTGTGAAAAAGCAAATGACAGGCAGACCCGGAGATGAATGCTTGAACAGAAGAAAGATTCATCTGATCTCATTTGAAGGCTTGAAAACATAGCCTGAAAAAGGAAGAGAGCAATCAGCTGCTTTTCGTCTTCTTCTCCTTCACTGTCCCTCTCTTTACTTATGTCTGTTGATCTAATGATGCTCTTGCTTGTGTATGTTTCACATTGATTCTAATTCAATTTGGATGGAACGGGTCTTTCAGACAATTGTCTGCAGCGAGGGCCCCAGATGGATTTTTAGCTTCTTCTGCTGGCATTAGAGATTAATGGTAAGAATGCCACGCTGGACAGAAGAGAGCAACAATCAATTTCTCAATAATTCCATATTTACACATTCTCGTCTCCCAGGAGAAAAAAAACAGTATTATAGTGAATGTGAAGAAGTGAATGCATCTATGCTACAAGCAGATAAGCTGTTTTATATTAATGACTTGTCTTTGTAAAGAAACCAGTGCTGTTGTTGACAGTTTTGATTAACTGATAATCACTGATGATGACTCACTTTAAACCAGACGTGATTCCAGAATATTAAAAAAGTAGCCTTACTTTTGTTTATAACCTTACATAACAACCTTATATTTGCAATATTGGACATTCTTTATATTGATCATGGCAACTTTTAATACACTAGCCTATCTTTTTTTTTTTTTTTTACTTTGTGCATCCGCAAACAAATGAAAGCTACAAACAGGCATTGCTGGGATTTACAGCTCCAAATCTCAACCATCAAGTAGCTAAATAAAATACTCTAACAAGTATACTTGTTGGCAAAAATAAATTGAAACAAGAACCACAGTGAAAAAGAAAAACAGTTTTTCTTTAAACACTTTGCAAGCCAACTACTGCAGAGTTAGAACCGTGGCGATGGTTTCACTTGCAGCTATCATGCAGTGACACGCAGCCTTTGTACAGTCGATTCACTTTGACACAGTCTGTTTTCATGCCCACTGTTGTGACACAGGGAACTACGTGCACGTGTGTGCCTCTGTACAAGTGTGCACAAGTGTGTTTTTGTGTGCGTTTGTGCGTGTCCTGAGCGGTATCACTATACTGCACTCTTCTTGTGTCAAAACAGTGGTGACTTGCCAGATGTGAGCTGTTTATTGATGTCATATGAAGCAGTATGGTCGTACAGTGCAGCAGCCCTGGCCCTATAATATCCCCGCCTGCCTGTAGTGGCTATTGTTTTCTGGCTTACCAGCTCTTTGAGCATTTCGCTGAGATGGTCTCCGGAGGCCTTGCTATAAGCCCCAGACTCGCTCCCTGTAGGCCGTCTCACTGACAGGAGATCAGGCTACATCAGTATGTGTGAGAGGTACAGTGGGATCTGAGGGATGGATCCTATTTCAGCTGATCCAGCACACTGAGAGATGGTTGCCAGAGACTCGCAAAAAAACTTACTTTGTGCATCTTTGTGTGTGTGTGTGTGTGTGTGTGTGTGTGTGTGTGTGTGTGTGTGTGTGTGTGTGTGTGTGTGTGTGTGGACACGTGTGTGCCTGGTTGCGTATGATGTGAGTGGGTTTGAGAAAAAGACAGCAGTGAAAGACAGTTGAGAAAGTGTTAGAGAGTGAGAGAGAGAAAGTGAGAGAGAAAGCGAGTTGGAAAATATGTTTGCCCTGTTCACACCGATCTGTTTGTGTGGGAGTGCATTAACATCTATGTGGGCTGGAAGGGAGGCTGAATATGTAAAACAGTTGGAACAAAGGCTAATAACTCTGGAGCTGCTGTGCAAAAAGATGGTACATTTCCTTGACTTTTGTGGGAGCCAAACAGGCTGGTGTATCGTTTGGAGGAGGAACACAGGTTTCTGTTATTCTTTGTGTAGTCTAGAGTGCTTTTCTGAACCACGGGGAGAGATTTTCAGTATCAATGACAAACTGACAGGGGGCAATCTGAAACTACTTAGCCTTCACTCTTTTGTATGTTTTTTTTTATTTCGAACAGAGTTCATTTGTTATACTATAAAATAAGTTCAAGGAATGTCACATGCAATACAACTTTGTGTTTAGCATCCAAAAAGCTGATAAAATGGTATAATCCAATCGTCTACAGCGAGAGTGTCATGGGAACAAGGACAAATGGAAGGAGGGTGATAATTGGGGAGAATCTGAGTGCATGATTCAGAAATTTGAGGGCAGGAATTATTCATTCAAGGGAGCAGATTAAGTAATTCCATAGTACAAATTACAAAATTGAGGGAATGAGAAGATATATTAGTGCACAAATTAGTAATTTGAAGGGATGATTTGTATGTGCAGAGCACAGTGTGCTGATTGGAAGGAACAATTCAGGAAAAAAAATCACCCCGGCACCTCCCTTGCTCCTTAGAAATCGCTGCATCAAGTCTTTTGAAATACCTTGAAATACCTTTTGTCATTACTGAAATACTTTCACAGTCATTCAGCTGAAGAATGTGAAAGGCGCAGATGCCATTTTTGTATGGTGTGAGCTAAAAATGTCAGGGTTATGTTGCATTGGGTAAGAGATGGCTTGTGTTAACGGGGATCTTTGTGTCTCTGTTCATGTTTACTAGAGTACACACAACAGGGTGTAATGATGTGCATGTGTATGAGTGTGTGTGTGTGTGTGTGTGTGTGTCTTCTTTTATTTCAGTAGTGGAAGGTTTCTGGCAGTAAAGGGATTTCAAAAGTGCGATTTTGAACTTCTTCATGTTAGAAGTCAGTTTGATCAATGTCTGCTGCAGCTCTTACTTGCTTCAGGGCACAGTGAACCACTGATAGATGAATTCCTCTGTGTGAGTCCATGGACTGATGTGTAGGTGTACAGTGAGAAAAAAGAGAACAAAAGTAAATCACAGAGTTTAAATGTGTGTGTGTGTGCACACATACCATAATATCTGCATACTGTATCTTTCTAGTAGAGAAAAGGTGTGGGCGTTGTGTATCTGTGAGCTTGTGCATCCATCTGTGTGTGTAGCGTTCACTGATTGAATCACATATTCAAAGCCTCTAATTAGTATCGTCTTACTCGTAGGCTCATAGCGGCTAACAAAGACACCAATGAGTCTCTGGACTTTATCAGCCAGTCCAGCCACAGAGTCGGGCTGGCAGTCAGGCCTCAGTGCCCAGCCTGGCCCTGGAGCCCAGCGGCCTGCAGAGGAACCCATGTGCAGAAAACCTTTTAGAGCTCCAGCAATCCGATTAAGGCAGCTCTTTTTTTTTCTGCAGCACTGTTGATGCTGAGATAAGTGTTCTAGTTGGCTCCTTAGATCAACTCTAAAAGCACTATTTCATTAAACCAAGAACTCAAATTTCTGAGTGGATCATTTTGGGTTTTATTCATATGTTTTGAGGTGGTGAGATGGGATAGAAAAGCTTGCATACATGCACGTGCTCGCGCACACACACATACACACACACACACACACACACACACACACACACACACACACACACACACACACACACACACACACACACACACACACACATACAGCTGCCGCCATCAAGATGTGAAATAATGATGCAGGATAAAAGGCGGTGAAGCTGCTGCTGACAGAGTGAGCCATGGTTGATGAATAGGCGCGAGAAAGATAGATTTTTTTTTTACACTTTTGATTTGCAGAAGTAGATGGGAATTACGTGTCTGTGTATGTTTACTCAATGTGTGTTTATGATTGTGTGGTTTTTCAAAAACAGGTACAACTTGAAAAAGCCTCCATATTTATCTCCAAGTGTTCTGGCAGAGTGTCAGTGGGATGATGGATGATGTCTTCATCGGTGGCCAATTCTCTGAAGTTGTGGTTTGAGCGCTGGACTGAAAAACAAGATTACATTTAATGGACATTCACTCCCATCCAGGATTAACTGCAGGCTAAACACATACAGCTGCGCGCAACATGGCGTCCAACAATCCAATTCAGTGTCCAGTGCTTAAAGAAATACACAAAGATAAATAAAATTACTTACAATTTTCACATTAAAGTCTTTAGTGAATATTGTTTTTATGGAGTGATGAGGAATATACTCTGGACTGTCAGCTCAGCGCAATAAAATATATCATTCAATCTAGCTGTTTCAAATAAAACCTGTGTACATATTTTAAGGCAACAAATGCTAAACAGAGCATGTGGGACATCGGTTAAATTATAAAACCTTTTTTTCAGGGAAAATTGTATCTAAATTATGATGGTAATCCCATGTTGTGGCCTTGTTTTGAACTGAAATGGAAAAATATGCTTTAATATTAATTAGCTCTTGAAAGAGGACATTTTTTATGTGATGTTGAGACATTAGGAACAGAAAATTCTAATTCACAATTGGAATTTATAATTAAACTGTTGCAAAAAAGTGTTCTTTATTATTTAGTAGTACTGGTGTCTTATCATTATCTATTAGCAGAACAAAATATAATTTCCTAAGAAAGGTCACATTACTGGAGCATCTTGAAAAATGTAAAACTATGAGTTGTATAATGCTGGTTAAGTAACAACAAAATAGCCTTGATAATGCCTCAAATTAAAATGATAGCCAAAAATGCAATAAATGATCAAAAATAATCACTGACTCTGCAGGTGCATGCTTGTAATGCATTTTTTGTATTCTGTAAATAACTAATAATATGACATAGTCTCCTTCATTTTCTATAGCAATGCAAATGCAATACTAAACTGCTGCTTTGAAATGAAAGAGTTGAGCATGTAGGTTGACTTAGAAATAAGGTTTCAAGAAATTAAGACACTAAATATGTATGCAGTGCCCTATCTCCATTAGAGGGTAACCTTTAGCACAGCCTGTTCCTGTATAGTTTTCCTCAGGGTGCGAGGTTGTGGGCATGGCTTGGCTATATACAGTAGGAGTACTCAGTAGGATCAATAGCTCTCTCTAAAGCTGCTCCCAGACACACCTGCTGTACCCGGGGTGGCCTTTGTGACACAGAGATAAAGAGAAAACACTCCCCAGGCTGTTAGTGTCTGCCAATCTCCTCCTGTCCCTGTTTCCCCTCCTCCTCCTCCTCCTCCTCCTCCTCCTCCTCCTCCTCCTCCTCCTCCTCCTCCTCCTCCTCCTCTTCCTCCTCCTCCTCCTCCTCCTCCTCTTCCACCAGCATAGAGGAAGATGGATAAATCAAACTTGCATAACAGAGCGCGAAGTATTGCTAGTATTTTCATGATCCACAACAATATTGTCGTGACTTAACCTTTTCTTCAAGGCGGGGGGAAAAAAATCCCTCCATCCATCCATGCCTGGCTATGCTGAGACAGCTGAAAGAGCTGGAGGGCGGGGTCCATGTATATTTACTAACTCTCCGTTCAATCCATCACAAGACGCAGCATGTTGGCTCCACCTGTCTATCAGTGTCCTCTCACATTCCCCGGCCACTTCCTCTCCCCTGGCCACTCCATGGTCTCCTTCACTTGATATGTGCATGTTTAAAGAGAGCACTCTCCTCTTTGTCTTCCCAGACTCTTTTCTGTCACTGGTCTTTTGTTGCTGACTCCAATCTTCTACCTCTTACTGTCTTTTCCCTCTTCTTTATCCCTCCTTTTTTTGTCTGACTCCTGTATGCATTTTCCCTAAAGCTCCGGGAACAGAAGTAGTGTGTAGTATGTGTGTGCTGTCCAAGCAGGTTAGAGAGGGTAATTTGAGCCTCTGAGGGTGCCGTGGGGCTTGGATCTAGTTTAGGAAGGTGTGCTGACAGTCAGCAATCCAGCACTGATCACACCAAAGTCACACGGATCGGTAAGATGTGTAAAATCCTGGTGGGAAGAGGGTAAGTGTAAATGAGTTAAGGAGAGAGTGAAGGGAAAGGAGTGATTGTAGTTTTATCCACATAGACAGAGTCGACAGAAATGTCACTTTACACATGAGGGCCATGTTAGCTTTTGAGCTGAAGTCCATTTACACCTGACACGACTGGAGAGAGCGTTTTCTGCCTGAATCCACATGTGTGCAGGACAAAAGACGTATTATTTCTGCTGTGTGTGGGTGTGTATTGTGTATGCATAAGTAGAAAAATGAAGACTGATGTGGTGCAGTGATTAAATGTATTTGAAGAGAGAATAGTCTCCACTAATGGCTTAGTTTCAAAAGAACAACTGACACATTCTCAATTGAACAACGCACACCCGAAAAGAAAGAAAGTTGGAGTTGGAGTGGAAGTTGGGAGTTTGAGTGGAGTAGACAAGCGTCTGGTATAGAAACAGTTTTAATATGTTAGCCTGTCTCCCTTCTGGCTTCCCCTCCCCCTTTCAGGGACGGCACTAATGCCATTAAGTGTGGGACAGATCTGTTCCATGTCTGCAGGCCTGCCAGTCTACTGGTCTGCCCCGAGACCACTCTCCATCTAATCCTATCCTCTCTCTCCCTCTATCCTCCGCCTCCCCTCCACGCCAGAGACAGGAAGAGGCGGCTGGGAGAAAAATCTAATAAATAAATGAGAGGATGCAAGAGGAAAAAAATATATAAATTAAGTTCTCCGTTCTCGTAAATCATGTTGCCAACTTCCAGTAGACAGGAGGGCGGAGCTTAGGGGGTAGAGAGAGAGAGACCATAGGAGGAAGAGGGAGGGAAAGGCAGAGAGCAAGAGAGAGAGAAAGAGTGTCAGGGAGTGATCGAGAGAGTGCGGGAAGCGTTTCTGTTCCACCCTCAACCTAGGCTTGGCTCTGGAGACTCGGCGGCGAGGTGTTTTTAATTGATTTTTGATTAGATAGACATGAGGAGGGGGGGTTGTCCATTAGCATGAAGGGAATGAACCTCTGAGAGGAAGTGAGTGAGAGGGAAAGGTACAGTGAAGGAGAGAGAGAAGCTGACATAAAGAATTGTCAAAGACACTGTAAAACAAATGACAAGTAAATAAATGCATATGTACATTTGATGTGCACCGATAGGGAATAGAACATTTTTCTTTAAATCAAACTACTTTGTAGCTTAATTGACTAAATTATTTGCTTAATTATACCCTATTACCCACGGGTTTCAGGTTTTCCACTTCCACAACATGTTCAAACCAGCAGATAGACTCGGGCTATGCACATGCTGGAGTTTAACTCAGCAAAACCTTGATGAGTTTTGAAACTGTAGGTAGTTTTAATATCTCCTGGGACCATCCTGCTCAGAGAAATGCTTAAAGCAACGGTGTCCTTTACAGTACTTTTGTAATCAGTGCTATCTAATCATATAGCTATCACCCACCCATAGTGTTTTCCTATAAACTATTAGAAAAAGGGGTGGATGTTTAAGTGTAAATTCAAGAAGAGGGCTCAGTGACTCCTGGTGTCTGAAAGCTCCATTTACATTAAACGCATTAAACAACAGGTAAACGAGTCTGAGAATCTTTTCTCCAGCTGAAAAAGTCAGATCAAAATCATCATATAACAAGACGATCCGTGGAGTGATCACATGATCTTACTAGTTATTTTAGATGGTCAGTCGCTGACTTGTCAGAAAAAATGTGTGTGCAACAGTGCAGAATAAAAGTCTCAAGTCTGTTTGACCGCTGACCACACCCAGCAGTACTGCTTAGTGTCCCGGAGTACACTTGTACATGTCAGACTTATCACTCACTGTTAACTGTTCACTCTCTTTACACCACATCAGAGCACCCTACGGCCTCTGCTTCCAATGGAACGCATTCAGCTCGTAAAAAAATGCACACCTCCAACTCCTCAGCAAAATAACCTACTCTTTACCGCGCGGAAAAACTACTCACGCAGGGTGTACTCACACTGCGGTAGCAATTATTTTGACTGACTTGAAATTCGAGTTTGTTTGGCTGCACTTCTAACTGATTCTGTTGTATTTCTGACACAATAGCTTGAGGAGTTTTTGCTTCAGTAATAAACATACTTGCTGATATTACAGTGGGTGCTGCCAAATCGACCAGCACTGAAATCTTAAATCTTACAGTTTTAATGTCCATCAACAAAAGTAAAAGGGTGTAAAAGAGAGCGTCAGTGCGTGGTGCAAAGTGAATCATCATCAGTAAGACCAAAGAGACTGTAATGATTTTCAACTTACCCATGTCTGTTGGAAGTCACCAGCCACCTGTCAGTAGTAAACTGTGAGAGCTTACTATTGTGCAAGCAAAGATCATAAAGAGAGTGTCTCCTTCTGCCTCATAGTTATCCCTCCCCCAGTCTCAGTGTAGTTATTTGCTGTTATTTGGGGATCGAATGGTATTGTTTTAACTCGCCAAAATGAAACAGTAACTGTTCCACAGTTCCAATAAACTGCTCCAAACATATTTGGTGTGAATCACACTCTAACTGTCCCCGACTACAAAGACACAAAAACTCGTGCCTCAGTCTCTGCTCTTTGAGATGGTGCTGACGCTTAAGCTTGTTCACACAATTTTATATAAAACAGTAGCATATATTTTCAGACAGGCATCCGTCCCTTTATAAACTTGTGTATACATAATTCATAACATTTGCACAATTTTACACATTTATTTTATGTTTCTCAAATAAAGATTTATAGTTAATCTATTCCATAAATCTAATGTGAAAATCAAAATGAATTTGCC